>NC_088979.1:4688364-4967412 GCF_963932015.1 Anas acuta | reverse complement strand
CTTTCTTTTGCCTCAGTTTGTCTTGTAAAAAAAAAAATGTTTTGTTTGTTTTGTTTTGTTTTTACTTCTAGCTCACCGATAATTTTATGTTTCATTCTTTTCATAACTTCATTTGAAAAGTTCCTCAAAACTAAGAAACATATGGAAAATGATACACAGATAAGTCATAAAGCAAAGAATGATTTTTATGTCACAGTCCACAGCGTATTGCTAAGCAAAATTTGGTAGATGTTTAATAATAGGAAGGAGATGAAGGGGTTTGATATGATGGAGTACACAGGGGTGTGTTGTGTCAATATAAGCACTTCACTGTGACCTGGGGAAAAGTGGCTTTCTGTTATACTGTTATTTATTTCTGTATTTCTGTGTTTGGGATTTTACCAGATGTTTTCTTTGCATTGTAGTTTCCAACATAAAAAGTACAATACTGGGTATTAAATAGTTACTAAGAAGAGGGAAAACTTGTAAAAAAAAAAAAAAAAAAAGATTTTTTTTTTTCTGGTACTTCTCAATATTGTATGCAATGTACAATAATGCATACATGTAAACACTCATTCTCAATGCTCTTGTACCATTTAAGGGGTTCATTTTGTCATTCTGGTTTTGTAATAGGTAAGGATTAACTGCAAATTAGATTGGCCTCAAGTTTTCATATAAAGAAGAAAAGGAAGATTGTAGCCCCTTGTAGCCACTCCCATGTGAGTAATCTCAACACCTCCACTGGCATTGCAAGCATTAGCTAATACTGCTGGATTGGAATATTCATTTGAATGATAAGCCGCAGAACAATAAGAATTACTGATATTGCAGATAAAGCCTGTATTCAAGAGCATGCAAATCCAAGTTAAATCAGAACAGAGAGCATTGGCCAAGGGAGGTCAGGCATTTAGCAACAGCAAGGAAGGAGCTGGAAGGGGAGAGAGTTTTCTACTACAGACTGCCTGCGCTCAAAATGGGCTAGCTTGAGTGTATACTACCAGGACGTGTCCATGCACCAATGTGTGGATCAGTTGAAAGATAGAAAAAATGGGAAAATAGTGTATTTGAATTAATCTGTGAGTATTCTGAAATGCCTGATTGATCCAGAACATGCGAGTGGCAGGGCACTGCATCTACATCCCCCAGGAACATTCAGAAGTAAAGGTATCACTTTATTATTAATTCACCTTGGTAGCAGACAGCACCCATTGACAGTGTGATCATTGTCCCTCCCCCCCCCCCCCCCCCCCCCGCAACAAACAAATAAACAAACAAACACCATCACCACCAAAAAAAATCAAGCTGCATCAAATCAGAGAATCAATGATTACTTATTCAGAAGATATTGATGAGTCAGTTTTCCCTGACTCATTTCTGCTCCGTGAGTCCAAGCTCCAAAAGAACAGAAATTCAAACATCGCTCATATTTTCTCATCAGGAAAAAAATAAAATAATAATAATCATAAACTTAAAATGAAATCCTAATCCTATGACTTGCTTACAGTATAGCTCTCTTCTTAAAATCATTTGCTATACCTATTTAAAAGATGGCATGCACATATCACCCACATAGGGTTTTTACATATAACTTATCAGGGCTTGCATTAGTATGCTTCTTACGGTTCTCATCCTGATTACAATTTGCAGACCTGAATGCTTTTTTGGATATTCCCTGAATCACTCTGCAATTTTGTTCTTTTATTCCCCTTTTCCTTTATCTTCACATTTAAATGTATTTCACTCTTATCCTCAATCTGCCATTCAGAATATGTCAACTTGAGGAGTACTAGACTATAGCAGTAACTGACAGTATTTTTAAAAATCAGTCTAGACTGTATGCACCAGGTCTCAGAGAAAACTGCTTGCCTATGATATATGGCATTTTAACATATTATTCTAAATTACTTCCATCAAGCAACCAAATGGCATTCAGTTCATGAGCATGTGAACAAGCTGAAGAATTTCCTTTGACAACATGCTCCTTGTGAGATCAAACTTGTAAAACATCACATCAGATTTAATGTCTAATGTATCAACTTATTCCCTCGCTTTGTTTTTTTTTTCTTTTTTTGAGTTCTGAAGATTTAATGTTGAGAAGATATTTTTCCCAAGTTGACATAAATATTAGAAATACAGAAGAAAATGTGACTTATTCTTCATACAAAAAAAAATGTCTCTAAAAGACAGTGCAGCACTTAGAAATAATCAGACTGCAGAAATGAAGAAGATAAGGAAATGACAGCTTCATTAAACAGCTGTTTGCATCTGTCTTTAAAGAAAAATCAGGTTTTAGAGAGCTACATAACACAGAAATATGTCCTAATAGAGCAGAAAGTGGGAGTTGGATGCAATACAGTGATAACTGAATTGTTGCAAATTCTTAATGAGACTACACTCAGTAAAGTGACACTGAAATAACAACATTCAGGATTCTGTTTTTTTGTTTTGTTTTGTTTTGTTTTGTTTTGTTTTGTTGTTTTTGTTTTTTTTTTTTTTCCCTTTGATTGTTCAGTTGAAAATAAATCAATGGTACCTAAAATCAAGTGAACCAGAATCAAGTGAAGGTGGATTTTTGGATTTTCTAGTCTGCAAAAAGGGATGTGTTCGAACTGTTTCGAACTGTGTGGTATTCAGATGAGGATAACTCATTGCTGTTGATGGTGTTTCATGCTGCGTGAAGTACCAAGGAGATTGGATGAACATCTTCTCTAGGTAAAGGGGACTTAACAAAAGGTAGGTGTTAGTTCTTGCTGTTGTTTGATTGTTTTTTAGCATAGTGGGTATTTAAGATGTCTAATATGACTGGAAGAGGATCTAATTTTCCCACTACAGCACACCTCAGATGTTACAATTTCCTGCCATTGCCATGGCTGACATCTGTGTTCCAAACTAACAAGTTAGGGGTCTTTGACCCTCATCACCTGCACCCCACCTCAAAGCCTGATTATGACTCTTGTGACAATTTATTTTTCCACTTTTATTTTCTATTTTCAAATTTGACCTAGACTTAGAAGTAGTTTCTGTTGAAGCAACATTCATTTTACTTACAAGTGACCTCCAACTGGCCACTTTTGGTCTGCTGGGGCAAGAGTGATTTGTAATTTACTTGTTGAGTTCCTCTCACCAGCAAGAAGGAGTAGATGTACCTCCTATCCCTGTCTTTGCCTTAGGTATGTTAATTTTTCCCACAAGCTGAGCAAAATGAAACAGAATTTGCACTGAAATCATTACTGATTTTATATGTGATCCCATTTGCATTATTTGGTTGATCTTATTTACATTATTTATCTTCACTCCCTTGAAAATAATCAGCTATGAACACATTAACTGTGACTATAAAATAAGAAAAAAAAAAAAACAAATCACACATACCAAAAAAAAAAAAGTGTGCTTGATCAAGACTTTAAAATTCAATAATAAAATAATAATAATAATAATAATAATAATAATAATAATAATAATAATAATAATAATAATAATAATAATAAACAACTTCCATACTCTATTGCTAATTTCTAATGCATATTCTTCTAGCTTGATATTTTACTCCAGGTCTGTTTTGTTAGCTTATTTTCTGACATTGAAAGTTTAAATGATCACAGAAATGTATTATAACAAGTTTTTCTCATTCCCCCAATTTTATTTTCCATTCAAAATTTGTCATTTGTTTTCTTGTTTTGTGCTTCAGCGTCTTCAACTGCTGAGCACACAAGAGATAAACTCCAAGCTATAGAGAAATATCTGTCCTGCATGAGCAAATGCACAATCCCAGGCTCTTCTGTCACATTACTACAATGACATTTGCCCCCAAACATACATTTGTCACTGTGGAATATTTGCTGCTTCCTCCTTTCACCTTCAGTACAAAAGTATGTGACCTGCTTAAAAAAGATCATAAATGCTAAACCTTCTCTTGACTTACAGAAAAGAAAATAACAGCTGATATGCAGATTAAGATGTAAGCAAAGGAAGGTTTTAAATTCTCACTGGAAATATAGATGAATTCCAAGTAAAGTTAAATAAAACCAAAAGGTTCAGTAAATTAATTCAATTAGTTATGTTTGAATCTAAACTACTTTTATTCTTTCTTTTCTGTATCCCATTATAAATGTCTGTAACACTTCATATATATATATTTTTAGCACAATTAGTCTATTTTTTAGAACTAAACAAGGTAAGTTTTCCCTGTAAAGCTTCCCAATGATTTATATCTTGGTTCCTAGACATAATAGTAGAATACATAAACGCAAGCTTTTTTCTTTTCTCAGAGAATCAATAGGTAGTAAGTTGTTATGCACCAAATTCCCCAGGGCAAACTGAGATGTATTACAATGTTAATGGCTGAACTGAAATAATAATGGGCCTAATACATATAATCACGATAGCAGTTAAGTATCTAACCAGTCTTTCAGGCATGGATATCTACATTGTGGGCCACAATCTTCATTCTTCCCTCAGTATGCCACTTGTGCTGATGATCAGATTTGCTCAAGCTCTAATTTAGCACTTGTTACTTCCACTAAGTTAAATACTGACTTTAATGACCATTACAGTCATTAGAGCAAGTCTTAACCTGACTTGGGCAGAAATCAAGAACACATAATTGCCGTTCTTTATTGTCAGTGTTAGAAAAGCATTTTCTAACCTTGATAGAAAACCTTGTTAATAATTTGATATCCCTTCCATACCCACAACCTCCGTGGTCAGAGAGAACAATATTATCCAACTGATTAAACATCAGTGCATTTAAGTCACCTTAATTGCAGCATCACATCATTGGCCTGGGATTTAGCTCTGGATGGTAGGCAACTAGGAGCAGGTGTTGAACTAGATGCCTAATTCACTTCGTAGATAATTGGGAGCTAGTTAATGCAGTCAGTGGAGCCTATCTGAATATGTCTACATTAAACTTAGCTGAGCAATTCTCTAGACTCTTTTTGTGTGTATGTGTTGGTCACCGCTAAGTATAATAAGAAATTAGAAATCTAGCTCTAATGTAGGCATACCGAGGCATACAAATTTAGGTGACTAGTATGGATCTGACTCCACATTTGATGACCTGACTGGACCTTCCCTTGAAAAGCCAAATATCTTACCCAAACCACATGATAAGTTGCTGTTAATGTATTAGATTGCTAGTAGGTAAGGGTGCTTGTTAGAGCTGGGCAACATTTAAACAACACTTCTTCCAAGCTCAGGATCGGTGCATCTCTAAGAGTAGAAAACTGGGGAAGGGGGGCAGGAGACCTGCATGGATGAACAAGGAGCTCACTGACAAGACCAAAAGGAAGACCTATGTAATGTGGAAAAAGGGCCTGTCCCCTTGGGAGGAGTATAACAGTGTTGTCAGGGCCTGCAGGGAGGCAACAAGGAAGGCTAAAGCCCACATGGAGATGAAGCTTGCAAAAGAGATTAAAGTGTTTTGTTGTTGTTGTTGTTGTTTGTTTGTTTGTTTGTTTTAAGTATGTAAACAGTAAAAGGAAGACAAGGTTTAATGTGGGTCACCTGCTGAACAAGGGGGGTGTTCTGCTAATAGGGGACACTGAGAAGCATACTCAGTGCTTTCTTTGCTTCAGTCTTTGCTTCAAGGACTCCCTCCCGGGACTCCTGGACCCTGGAGGGAGGAGAAAGAGTCTGGGAAATGGAGAGCCCTCCCCCCCCCCCAGATTGGGAAGAGTGTGGTTTGAGAGCACTGTGCCCTCGTGGACAAGAAGGCCAACAGGATCCTGGGGTGCATTAAAAGGAGCATGACCTGCAGGTCAAGGGAGGTGATCCTCCCCCTCTACTCTGCCCTGGTCAGGCCTCACCTGGAGTACTGTGTCCAGTTCTGGACTCCCCGGTACAAGAAAGACAGGAATCCCCTGTAAAGAGTCCAGTGGAGGGCCACAAAGATGATACGAGGCCTGAAGGCCTGAAGCATCTTCCTTATGAGGAAAGACTGAGAGATCTGGTTCTGTTCAGCCTTGAGAAGAGTGAGAGGGGATCTTATTGATGTCTACAAATATCTTAAGTGTGGGAGACAGGGAGATTTGGCCAACCTCTTTTCAGTGGTTTGTGGGGGCAGGACAAGGGGAAATGGCCACAAAATGGAGCACAGGAAGTTCTACACCAACATGCAAAAGAACTTATTCAAGGTAAGGATGATGGAACGCTGGAACAGGCTGTGCAGGGAGGTTGTTGAGTCTCCTTCTCTGGAGATATTCAAGGCCCATATGGATGCCTACCCAGGCAACTTGTTCTGGGGAACCTACTTTGGCAGGGATGTTGGACCCGATGATCTCTAGAGGTCCCTTCCAACCCCTACAATTCTGTGATTTGGTGATTCTGTAATCTCCTATCATGCTGTATTCCAGAAAACACATATATGATACAGTATTTTTTAGAAAAGAACCAACACCGTCTGCCATGTCAAGGCTACCCAATTTGTCATCTGGTATTTCAACTCTCAAAGATTCCTACTGTCTGCACTCTGAGAGCACAACATCTGCTTTTTCACACCATTATAGACCTAAAAACACCTTCAATAGAACCAAGGTATTACTTCATTAGACACACACTACTCCACCTAAGTACAGGAATAATAGAATCATAGAATAGAATAATAGCCTGCATAACATAGAGAAATTATGGACAGACATTAATATTTTTTACTTACAGGGAGAACACCTGCAATTTTAACTGAACATAAGAGAAAATATGTGGCTGGAGGCCTATGAATACCAAAGTTTCCTGAGGATCAGTCACAATTCATCATTCTCTTAATGACTCTGGCATGCATCATAAGTGTAATAGTCTGCAGAGAGACTGAAATTCAACTGCATGAATCCTTTTTTTCCATCAGTGGCTCCCTGCTGATGTCATTAAGGTTATGTTCATGTAGAACGGGAGGGACACGGTGGTGGGTTAAGCCTAAGATGTGGATTCATGGAGAACCAGGTTTCACAGATTTACTTTGAACGGGTGTGACTGTAGTCATCTATGTCCAAATCCCACCTCCTGCTTCATAGCACCTAAGTCTCCACAAAGAAAACTGTCCTAAGAAAGAAGGCATAGCCTTGGAGACAACATTCCATAGAATCATTTTAACTGACTTACAGACTGACTTAAGGCTTAAGCAAAAGCTTTAAGAAGGGGGACCTCACTTTAGCACATACACATTCCAAAACTTTCTACCTGCTCAGGGTCACATGGATAAGAAAATAAAGCTGTCAGTGTTGTGAGCTTAGTGGTGGAGAGAAGTGCTATAAAATGACAGCCTGAAGCCTTTTTTCAGTCACAACATGTACAGCATAGACAAAGCATACATGTATATTGCGTGTAATAGATAGCTCTTTTCTTTTGTTGTCTTCTCTGTTTTCCCTCACCTCTAACTCCCACTCATCTCTAACTTTTATGGGTATTATCTTCATATCTTTTCCAGATCCCAAGTTGTTATGCAAAACCAATTTCTCTTTGTCCAGTCACAGCCTCTTGTCTACCACAAAATCTACCCTGATTGCTCCCTCTCATGCTTTTGACTGACACGTCTACTGTTTCTTTTTGTCTCCCCTCCCTCCCCCAGCTTTAAAATTGTCATTTTTTTGTGACTATTGGGTTAGACTTCATATAAACATGTTCTCCGTTACTGAGTCAACTTTTCATTCCAGTTCCTTGTCTGGCAACACTCAAAAGAGGATTTTGAGGTCTATAGCATTGCCAAGTGCAACAGGAGAGGAAAAGATGCTGTTTTCTCTTCTGGTTCTTTGGTGAGGTTGGTGTGATGCACCCTTTGGAAGGTACCATTTAGCTACTGCTGAACCTCCATGCCAAAGGCCAGGGAATACATTATTTTAGCTTTTACTTATTTATTTATTTATTTTTGAGGCAGGGAGAGGGAGGGGGCAGGATGGGACTAGCAAAACTGTTAGTTCTCTCCCAGGATTTTTGCACTGCTCAAATTAACTCTGGCCAAGAAAAATCTGTTTTTTAGGAGACTGTTCCTAGACAATGTGGACACAAGCCAATCAGAGCTGTTTGGTCCCAGAGCCCTATTATTCAGCAATACAAATTGGGATCCTGAAATTCTGATTAAGCCAGTGTTTTGCTTTAGCTGTATCACTTACAGTTGCAACCCCACCACCTGAGCTCAGAACCCTGTGTTTGGGGTAAAATACAGCTCATTATTCTAAAGTAAAATGTGAGCTAGAAATCAATATATAGTATTATTACCTTGAAATATGAAGACAAGATCCCACTGCTTAGTATCAGTGGACACTATGCCAGCATGTTTTCATAAATAACACATCAAAATCGACACATAGGTAGTTGTCTGAACATGAAAATAGTAACCTGAGTGTCCTAAGCGAAACATAATGTGGGGTACATCCAGAAAGAATACTTGTATATTTTATTAGGCAAAAGAGAAATATGTAGAAGATGGGATGCTGGGACACATAATTGGCTCATTGTTTTTGTATCCTTCCATCTCTGTTTGCATGCTAAAGATGATCAGTGATGACAAATAAATAGCAAAACTTTATTCAGATAGATGGTGGAAAAACTTATCACCATTAAATTTGGCCTTTTTTTTTTTTTTTTTTTTTGTCAGCTTTGAATTCTGGCATTGATTTCGTAGATTAAGTTTATTCCGTTGTCTTAATTCTGCCGACTCCTTCCATGTCTGAGATGTCATATGCATCTGTATATGTGTGCGTGAGAAAGGGAGAGAAAGAGAAGTTACAGAAAAATTAGCAGTTTTCTTTAAAAAAAAAAATCTTTTAATTTCTAAGAAAAATACTGAAAATGTCAATTTCAAAGAAACAGAGGTAGGCAAAACAAAAGGTTTAGAACAAAATTATTATCCTTGTAGATTTCCTTTCCGTTGTAGATATATTTTTGTAGGAAGAAAAACTATACCCAGACTATGCAAATATCCAAACTCTGGAATCTTTTATTTAATTTATATTTGACACAAGGCAATATATACTTTCAATATAAGTATCAGGTTACTAAGTATCAAGAAAATATTTCAAGATTTGACCACATTGTCAAAAAAATTGTCAAAAGTATCTTGGATTCCTTTCTTTCTTTCTTTCTTTCTTTCTTTCTTTCTTTCTTTCTTAGGATGCTTTTTACTTTAATCTTTATCCCTCCTTTCCCTTCCTATAGACTAAGCCATGAATACTTCCATTAAAATCAGCAGTTAATACATGGAAGATCAAGAATGGGGGGAAAAATGCTCTTGAAGTTAATGCATGTTTATGTCTGGAGTTTCCTCTTTTCCTATCATAATAGCAAAATCTGAGCTACAAAACTCTGAGCCAGAGTCACATTTCCACTATGTCTCAGATGGGAAAGAATATCTGCACTGGGGGTATGGTACAAACCCAGGATTAGTGTTTTCTTTTTTCGTTTTTATTTTTTAAAGCAATGTAGAAAGAAAACAGATGTTAATCATTGTGGGGGAAAAGTGATTGGCATAGAACAGAAGCTGAAAATTGATATTTTAGCATAAAACAGCATTTGTTGGAAATGGCAATACCATAGTGGAAGAAGGAAGCTGTCTTAAAATGTTAAACATAGGTTAAGAAGCAATGCTGAGTCTGTACTTCCATGAGAAGATGATAAAAGGTAATTTGCAAAACCAGCGAAGATGGGACTGTCTGTATTTTGAGGATGTTCCGCATATCCCACACACAGTTAATAACACGCTGAAATGCAAGGCTTCTATTTCATCTACCATATAGTTGCCTACATTTGCCTTTGGACTGTTAAGGACAACATAGAATTACCATAGAAATACCACAGTTATCTCACAAGCTATTTGTCATACTGATTTGCCTTTAGGGAAAAAGCTATGTTAGTGATTATATGTTCCCTTAAAGGAGGCATCATTTCCCCCCTGAATCCAGTAATCGCCGTTTAATGAAGTTAGAACAGTCATTCCCAGCTAAGATGCCTCACACGCCAGATTTTATCTCCCTGTCTCTGCAGAGAGAAATTTAACTCCAGCCATTCTTTACATGGCACTTTATGTGTCGGGTTCCCCTCCTCCCCAGCTGACACTTTTGCATCTTCCCGCATGCTACAGTGATGAGAGGTACAGTGATTGATGTGGTGGGATGAGCAGGGATACTGTAAATCAGGAGGAAGACACAGAGAGTCAGAGCAGCATGGAGAGATGCAATGCAAACTAGCCAAGCAAAGCTTTATTTTTGCTGCATCATCACAGAGACAAATGACACTGTGTAAATGAAATGGGGAGGCATAAAGAAAATAAATGTTTTCTTTTTGTTGTGGTGGTTGTTGCTTTTTTTTTTTTTTCCCTCTCTTTTCCAGACTAACCAAAATCTAACCTTATCCAGGAAGAATAATGAATTAGCAGGAGAGGACGTGCTTAAAGCTAGGCATTGCCTTAAGCTGGTTTGTATTTGCTCCTCAAAATGAAACACAGACGTTAAAAGAAATCCTTCTCCTTAATCTGGCAAGCTATTACTGCACAACAATAGTCTTTTCTGTGTATTTTTTCTTTGTTCCCTTTTAATTAGGCAGGAAAATGTCATAGTAAGCATAACATTAGAGTTGTGCATGCCTTGTTTCTAATGGTATTGAAGTATTTTATTTGGGTATTCTGTGGCTTCATTAATATATGCAAATTACTTTGAGATCTATGAATCAAACAATTGGAAAATTCTCTCTCTTGTACCAGTGCAGGTAAGAAAGTAGACACTACATGCAGTATACATTCCCTATTTCTCATCATAAAACAAATGCAGTGTTTGAAGTACCATAACAAAAAAGACCTTCCCAACAGGTCCCTCCCTACAAACAGCAGCTCCACAGGCAGTCTACAGAGGCTGCATGAAGAACAGTTTCTGACCATTTATGCTTACGTCCATATCAGTTGTGCCATCATGAAGACTGAGCCATCTCGGTCCTGCAGGGTTGTGACTCACTTTCTACAAAGTGAGGAGTATGGAGGAGGTAGGAGATAATGAAACAGCAGAGCTTGTGTTAGCTGTAAGAAAATATATTTCACTGTAGGAAATTGCAAGGTTGAACTCATCCTTCTCACGTGATGTAAGTTAGATGTATTCCTAATATTTTTTTTTTTTTAACAATTAAGAAACAACATTCTTTCCTAAATTCTTTATAAAATGCTCTAGAGAATAGACTGTACTTCTGCCCTAAACAGCTTTTCAGCCCTCAGTAGATGGCTGCTTTGAAGTGGTGGACAGAGCATCCTGTAATGTGATATGAGCAATGATATGAGTGAACTTGCCAGTGGGAGACTTCCCTCATCTTGGTGATGGTGACATTTGGATAACCCCTTAGTCCAATGAGCTATGAATGAACTGATAGGATTGTGTCTAGTTGCTGTTATTCTGAGAGCTGAATATGAAGATATATATATATATATTTGCTTGCATTTAATAAGTCAGCAGACTTTTATGTAGGAGGGAAAAAAAAAAAAGTGTAGAACTGCTGAATCATTTTAAGTACACATATATGAAGACCCCCACTGAAATGCTGAAATGGAAAAAGAGAAATATGCTACCAGAAGAATAAAACAAAAGGTGTTTTACACTATAGGTTAGTGTTGTTCGGCTTCCAGCTGATCATCTCTTCTTATCAGCTGGAATTCACTCACAAACTTCTGATATAAAAAATGCCCTGTTCTTTAATTTTGGAGCTCACTGTTCCTTTTGAGGAAAAATTGGCACCAGTCTCTGCTGCAATACTCATGACTGTCCCCAACCTTCCTCCAGTGTTAGTGATGCCTCAGTCTGGAGACCACACAGTGAATTGTACTGAGGAGCTGCTATGGCTGCAAAATATCTGTTGCTGAGAGTAGCACCCTTAGCTGCACAGCCATGACATTGCGTTGATTGTGGCTTCCTGGTGATTTTATTTGCATATTTTCCTCCCAAATGTTTGCTTATTAATTTCCTTCATCAGCATTTTGCAGATAAACCTCTGCTTTAGTTCACTCAGCCAGAAAAAGATAGGGATAGTGCTTGTACATATTTCACTGTAATTTTGGTTCTCCAAAATGTAATATTTTGACTAAAATTGTGCCTGCTCTACACTGTCTCTTTTTAGAAACGCTTCTCTTTTTTTTTTTTTTGGTGAAGCAACTGATTATGGATAAAGCTGAGGTTTATCAGGAAACTAGTGCTGAATTATTACTGTAGCAGAACTACTATCCTCTGTGATTTCTGTTGTGGTCCCTAGCTGTAACTTGCACCCTATTTACCTTCTTCACTGAGGTATTCATTGAGCTGAGGCTTTAGAGATTTCTTTACAATAATTCTCAGATCCTCTATCTGGTCAGTTGTCTAAAGCAAGTTCCATTTTCTAGACTTTTTCTTTCTGTATCTTTTCTTTTTAATTTTTATTAACTATTCAATAAAAATAACTTGTGATTTTCTTACACAAAAATTCATAATTGTTGCGGCTTTTGGTAGGGCAGTCAAGAAAATAATCTCAGTTCTTTGGTCTTTGCTCATATTATTCCACATTCCATTTTAACACCCTTCTCTAATGTGGAAGCCACATTTTACACCCAGACATTTTATACCCACTGCATCAAAGAGACAACATTGATTTGTGTTGTTACTTATTAACATGGTTATCCATCTGAAAAAAAGAAAACAAAAACAAACAAACAAAAAAACTGTTGAAATAAAAAGGATCCTTTTAATGATAAACCCCCTTTCTTTTTATTTAGCTATTGCTTCTAGCATTTTTTGACGGTGTATGATGCATACAGTGTTTATGTTCCTCTACTCCAACATATACATATGCCTGCAGATGTACGTATCATGTCTGTTATACTAGTACAATATGTCTAATCTGAGAAGATTGCACAAGCATAACAGACATCCTTTCACAAGCTTTTTGCATGTGAACTATAAAACGCCTATTTTACAGGAAGGTAAAGAGAAACATGAAACTATTTGAGAATAAGACTCAAAGGGATCAAGGCATCTGGGAACAGGATCAGAGCTGAAAAGCTTTGATTAGCTGTGTGGATCCCGGATGGCATTAAAGGAGAGGGCTGGGTGCCTCCAAGTGGGGTTGGAGATGTGGACAAGGGAGCTGCCTTGGGCTGTTGGAGAGGAAATCCCATTGCCTTTGATGTTTTACTCTGAAATAAGCACTGGGAGGTTAGGGCCAGGGGGCAAGGGCAGCACACAGAGGGAGAGGTACACTGGCAAGTGTAAAAGGTTTCAGCATGAAACCTTAGATTTTTCTGCTTCAAAATACATAATGTTGTAGTGGTTTTTTTTGTTTGTTTGTTTGTTTGTTTGTTTGTTTGTTTTCACATCCCCAGTTTTACATTGTGCTTTAAAATACATTGAAAACAGGTTGAAATCACAGTAGTTCGTTGTCTCTTTTTTTTTTTTTTTTTTTTTTTTTAATCGTTTATTTATTCATAGTGGAACCTTTCTAACAACCTGATGTCTGATATTTTATTGACATTACTCCCACATCAGAATTCAAGAGACTTTTTGAATCATTTGGTCTTCCAAAAACAAAAATCCAAATTGTGCAATTCTTGCCTCACTCTTCCCTTTTGCACTCACATCAAATAGAAATCTGTGTCTTCTTCTCTTCACATCTTAACAGTTTGCGAACCTTTGCAGCACAGCTGCATACTGATTACTGCATCTTCTTGACCTGCCTGCATGGTCTCTGTCCCTTCCTTCAGTTTCAATAATTAATTTATACCAGGAGCTTAGTTAGTCTGCCCAGGAATACATCTGATTACCTTAGCATGTAAACTATATACAGTGTATTTCAAAAGGAAAACAACAACAAAAACAAACAAACAAACAACAACAAAAAAAAAAAAAAAAAAAAAAAAAAAAAAAACAAGCAACAACAACAACACAACTATAATACAGATAGCTCAACACACTTCAAATGTTAATTGCTGTATTTTCTGGTATTTAATATTTTTCTTCTGGATGCAATTAATTGTTTTCTTTTTCTTTGTACTTCACTTTGTATTCCTGTTTTCCAGATGATATGGGCTGTAAACATTTTTAGCCTATCTTTAGTCCTGTCTCCTAATTGTTTACTGAACATGATTGCCTCCTGTTATTGCTTTGAGATTCCAATTTTGACTGGAGAGATTGTATTCTTTCCTTCATGCCCTTTAACACCTCTCAGCACTATGGCAGCAGGTTTTCCAAGCAAACAAGTTTTCTCATTTCAAATCCTCTTTTTGCTGTACTTCAACATCAAAGTCTGTTCACTGAATTTCTAAAATTTGTTTCTCTTATCTCCTTTCTTCCCAAACTGTTCTCATGCTGGTGCTTCCTGGACTGCTGCATCACTCCTGCTGTATACCTCACCTGAAATGCTCTGAAGAGCTTCCACTTCTCAAAAAAAAATGTATTGCTTGATCATTTACCCTTGCCTCAACTTCTGTTTCCATCAAAAGAAACACAGAGAACATATGACTGCCTGTTCTGAATTTGCCATTAAATCCAACAGATTACCCAGTTCCCAAGCCTATTTCACACTCTTAGATATTTAAGATATTTCTTAAAATATTCTTAAAGCAAAGATTTTGTATTAATGTAGCTTTCTGCATTACTATAATGCCTCTTGGATTCCAATAAAAGGTCCAGGAGTTGCTCCCAAAACTAAGTTCTCTGTTGTATATATAGCATTAGTAAAAATGACTACAATTAGGTGTGTTGTTGTTGTTGTTGTTTAGTATTTTCTAATAATTAACATTACATTAAATCACTTTTCTTTTATAGTTGCTGGGAAGAAAATGTTCTGTGAATCTATTGATTTATTAGGAAAGCATTATCTTCTTTTTGTTTATGAATTACATTTAAAAAGGGAAATAAATTCTCATTACTCACTGCTGCATTACCAAAAATACCTTGAAAAATATTGCTTAAAATTTCCACTTTGAAAAGTTGTAATGAAAAGAAGTTCAAACTAATTTGTCTAACTAAGACTTTATTTATTTATTTATTTATTTATTTATTTATTTATTTATTTATTTATTAACCTCTTGGCATTGGCAAATATATCTTAGGCTGGCCAAGTTTAGCTAACCATAATTCCTGTGTTAATTATAAATAAATAATATAGCAAAACCTGGATTTTTTTTTATTATTGTTCAATAGACACAAATATTCAATCTTTTGAATAATGAGAAATTGGAGAAAGATTGAGGATTCAATAAAGTATAAAAAAAGGAAATTGTTTGTAGCTGGTAGCCAAATATACTTGAGAACTTATTTTAGGAAGAGCACTTGCCTAGCTAGTAGAAAGAGTTCAAGGAGGAGAGCACATGATATTAAGAGCTACATCAATGTGGACCAAAATGAGTGCCCACGATGTGGAGATAAGCTTCAGTCTGATTGTCTGCGGCTGCTGCCAGCATAGTAGTGACCTGGATGTGTGGGAGGACAAAAGGGAGGCAAAAAGGTTGGGTGCCAGGCTATCTCATTGCAGCTCTGTGCATGGTTTGATACAAAATCATTTTTTTCATTACTCAATCAAATTCATTACTAGCAAAATCTTTATCTTTTCAAGTTGGGAAACCGCAAATTATTTTTCTTTTCCTCACTGGCATTGCATCCTCATCATTCAATTGCTTTTCCAGTTTGTCTACCCCTTGGGAAGAGACACAATTTCTCCTCTGGTAAGCTGCCGACATGCCTCTACGGCTGGGGATATGTTGATTTCACACAGCAGAGATGTTCAGCTAATTGCATTTCGCAATATGGCAGACCACCTGCAGAGACGTTCTCTTTGAGGGAATCATGTGTCTTCCCAGGCTATCCAGAGATATGTCTATTAAATGCATTTAACTGAACTTATGGAAGTAGGCATTAGAAACTGAAGAAGACGAAAGCAAAATGAGTGACTACACCAATTGACTTTTCTAGGTATTCAAGTTGTCCCCAGCTGTGAGACAGCATGCCAGTACTGGTGCATGGCACAGTTAAGATCAGAGTGCACATTAATTTATAACATTTCACATGAGTGAAGAATGTTTTGGAAATGTTCATGATTTTTTTTTTCTTTTTTTTTAACTGAAGTGAAGAACATGAGAGACATCACCCTGTGTCAGACCACAGGGCTCACCCAGCCAAGATCCTGTCTCTAGCAGTAGGTAATAACAGTCATCTAAAGATGAATAGGAGAAAGGGGCATGTGCAGAGGATTATTACAATCTCATCTGCTAGCCATCAGCATCTAGCAACTTGCTGAGCTAGTTAGCACCAAAACTCTGAGAGCTGCATGAACTTCTCTGGTCTGTCTTGACTCAGTTATGCTTTTTGCTCTGAAACAATGAGTTTCAAAGTGTTGCATATGTTGCATTAATAAGTATTTCTTTTTGTTGTTGTTGTTGTTTTGTTTTGTTTTGTTTCATTTTTGTTTTTAAACCTGACGTCTGCTTCCCCTGATGGAAGAAATAGTTAAAAAAAAAAATGTCATCCACTTACTTTTTACCATAGGTTACCTGATTATATTGGTAGTCAGTATCATCCTTTTCCTTCCTCTTCCCATTGCATTCCAGAAACAGGACTCCATTTTCCTTCAAAGTATTTAATAGATTATAATCATTGTCTTAAATCATTAATTAATTAGTTATCTTTACCTGTATCTATTTTGAAGTTAGTTGCTCTGTATCCAACCTAAAGAATGTGCATGCATTTGAAAGCTATTCTTCTTTTCTTTTTCCTAATAGTATCAGTTGAACTAAGAAAATAGACGATGAACCTTGCCACTCGTGTCCTTAGACATGTGCTGTAACCCTTATTAGACACCAGAGGATTCATACAGCGAGGGCTTCACAGATATCCAAATCACAGAAAGACCATCAGCCTCAATCCACACTCCAGCAGACACCAGAAAGCATGCACCTCACTGATCTGAGTGAATTTTCTGGTATCTAATAAGTCATGAACATGAAATGAAGATTTTCCTACTGTCAAGGCATTAAGCAAACCTCTCTTCCATGAGGGTTCCCTGGGGGACAATAAGGCAAGCTCACATGGCAGCAGCATGAAGATTTTGTTGAAAAATATTCCAACCGCAAGATTAAATTCCCAAGAGAGAAAGGTATGTGAGCTAAGTCATTCACAGCACCAAGCCTTCAAAGTACAGTATGAAAATTGTTAGACTTTTGAAACCTTCCAGAGTGGGAAAGTCACACTAAGTGGGAAACAACAATCACAGAAGAATGTGTTTTTCTGCCTCAAGTAGGTGTGGCACTTATGGTTTATCACAACCCTGCCTTGATCACCCTCTGTGACATTTCATCATTTCTTCAAGGAAAGGCCTGCTGTGGTTCCTTCCCTGCATGCCCCTGTAACACAGGAGAACAATGGAAAGTTTGGGCATTCAGCTGAATATATCTGGCTCAAGTTCAACACTTGACGAAACTAAAATAAAACAGATATTTTTTTTTATTTTTTTTTTTTTTGGTGTGCTTTTCTATCTATATGCAGGATTGTTGCCCTTTTGTTGAAACCATTCCCAGAAATATAATTCCAGAAACTACATGACTGATGGAGATTTATAACAGTGTGCTTCAAGTTTACACCACTTATCAGCTGAAAGAGAAAATTTAGCATCCCTAGGGTGTGTATGCTTTCAGGCATTTTGTGTAATGGGAGTCTCATGGGATGGTCAAAAATCTGTGGACTTGTGTGCCAGCTTGTGGGATATCTGTGTGACTGATTTCCAAGTAAATACTTATGATATAGGAGAGAACTTATATCTATGTATTTGTGAGCCTCCTTAACTATTTGCCAAAACAAATATTTTAATCAAGTGAATAAGTACAAATATATACTAGAATACTATGTGTATTTCCAGATGGAAACTAGAAGAATGGCAACTTTATGAGATGACATATCTATCAGTCACACACTGAAAAATCCTATTCTGCCCTACTGACTTCTGCAGGACACAAATAAAATTCATCTTGATGTCGTCAAGGTCCTACACTATTTATCAGCACACACAAAGGAGGGATTAGTTTTGGTAACACATCTGAGAGAGCAGCAGATTTTTCTAGAGGGAAATAAAGATGTTTAAAAGATCTCCAATTGCCCAGGATCAGATGACAAGATAATTAGAACAATTAAAAACTAACAAAGTACTGTATCCCAAATGAATTAAAGTATAATTCTAAGGAATGGAGAAAAAAATATATAAAATAAAATAAAATAAAATAAAATAAAATAAAATAAAATAAAATAAAATAAATAAAATAAAATAAAATAAAATAAAATAAAATAAAATAAAATAAAATAAAATAAAATAAATAAAATAGGAAAGGCAAGTATCTGTATGGCTTACTAAAGATATGGAGGACTAAAGAGAGTAGATAATGGAACACCCTCATTACAGTTAAAAGATAATATAGGTCTCAAAATATGGCTGTGAGACCGGTTTTAGAAGATGCAACATTCCTTCCATTCCAGTCTCCCTCAGATGCTTCAAAAATGGCAGATGACCCAGAACTAAGGCAATAATAATAATTTTTAAAAAGTAGTAAAAATGACAGCAGTTCCAGATGATTAGCTGTACAGAGTAGTTTAAGTACAGTGTAAATTCAAAATTGTTGCTGAGATTTTACAGTAATAAGAACAGATTGCAGAAAAAAAAATAAATAAATAAAGGCCAAAATGATGAGAATAAAGAATTATTGCATGTCTCTCTCTCATATTAGAGACAGCAGAAGCCAAATAACATTTCAGATTAAAACATATTATATTCTGATATTTGCATTGATTTTCATATTAACTTGTGATACCAGCTGGCTAATGTGCCAAGGTAGTCTTCATTACCCTAATCTTTACTCATTTAACAACGTCTTTGAGAGTTCAGGGAGTTGAATCTATTCTTCATCCCATGCAGCTTTCATGCCATCTTCTGCTGCAAAGTCAGTTATTTTCAGGGACACAGCAAACTCATTCCAAGGAACTATTTCTCTAGGCAGCAACCAATAATTAGTGTTCCACTGGTCAATATTATTAGTTTCATTTGGCTTTGGATATTTTTTTTGTCTCTGGACTCATCATAGTGGTTTGGGCTCTGGCTTAATTTTAAGTACCACAGGACATTAAGATTAAAGGGTTAACAATTGTGCTGATAATGTCATTCATAGATAGCACAAAAATCTGTCTGCCTTTTGCATTGCACTGACATATTTTAAATTTCTGTGTTATCACTTAGTTTCAAATATTATTCAAGAGTTCAGCTGGCAAAATGGCTATCCTATTTCATTTTTAATCATTTTCCAATGATTAAAGTGGTTTCTGCTTGTCTCTTAAAGAGGTATTCAGATTCAGCCAACTACTTTCAGGTTTCTATCGGGTGTCTATACAATAGACATATATCTACCTGTGTGCTAGATATTTGAATGATCATTTCAGTCAATGGAGAGAGAGTCAGTACAATCGAGAAGACATAGTTCAGGTATCTAAGTGCAGGTATAAACATGTTTTCTGATGTTGAAACTATCTACCTTTCACAAGGTATACGGGAGATCTGCACTTTTCTGGAGTGATTGCTTGTGGCCAGGTGGGATATCCCCACACATCACGAATGGCACTAGGCACCTAAGTTCCAGCAACAAAATTGAGCATTGAAGTATCTGGGGTGTGATCCTGCTAGAACAGTTTGGACATTGCTTTAGAAAGAGATGAATACCATCTCATCAGAGTGTATTTCCTTAATCTCCAGAGTATATAAGATTTAAGAATATTGTTTGCATATAAATGCTGCGTGTGAACATATTGTTTGCATATAAATGCTTGCATGATTTGGTTATCTACATCTGTGGTTGAATTTCACCCGTAGTTTTCAGAGTAAGGGTTCATTTGACATAAAATCAAATATGCTTGTAAATATCAGGAAGCACTTCTTTACTGGGTGTGTGATATTTCTGGCATGGCTCGCCCCAAGAGGTTGTTGTGTCTCCCCACTTGGACATGGTCCTGGGCAGTTTGCTCTGGGTGGCCCTGTTTGAGCAGGATGTAGGACCACATGGCCTCCAGAGGTTCCTGCCAATCTCAACCATTCTGTGATTCTGTGATCCTGTACAGTTTTATATAACTTATCTCTACAAATCTGAAAATGTACATATTTAGATGTAGAGCTTAGAGATATGGTTTAGTGGGGACTGTTAGTGTTAGGTTAGAGGTTGGACTCGATGATCTTGAGGTCTCTTCCAACCTAGAAATTCTGTGATTCTGTGATTTCAAAATTATAAACAGCTATGTGATAACAAGATATAAGTCTTGGCAACCTGTGTACATTTCACACCTAGAGGTAGCAAGATTTGTAGGACAGAACATCCCAATAACCTCATTGCAGCACACTATTTTATGTTGGCCAAATATTTCCTATGACAATCATAGAATCATAGAATGGTTTGGGTTGGAAGGGACTTTAAAGATCATCTAATTCCAACCACCCTGACACCCACTAGATGAGGCTGCCCAGGGCCCATCCAACTTGGCCTTAAATGCTTCCAGGGATGGGACATCCACAACTTCTCTGTAAAACCTTATTTTTATTTTTTTTTTTCCCAATCGTATCCAATCTGAATCTACCCTGTTTTAGTTTAAAACCATTACTCCTTGTCCTACCACTACTCTTCTTTTGTCCCTCCCCAGCTTTCCTGTAGGACCCTTTTAGGTACTGGAAGTCTGCTGTAAGGTTTCCTCAGGGCCTTCTCTTCTCCAACAGACCAGCCCCAAGACCTTCAGCCTGTCTTCATAGGAGAGGTGCTCCAGCCTCTTGATCATCGTTGTGGACATTCTCTGGATCTATTATGATAGTGTCTTGTCCTTCTTTTGCTGGGGGACCCAGAGCTGAATGCAGCGCTACAGGTGGGGTCTCACAAGAGCAGAAAAGAGGGGGACAATCCCCTCCTTCACCCGGCTGCCCATGCTGCTTTTGATGCAGCCCAGGGCATGCTTGGCTTTCTGGGCTGTGAGCCCACATTGTTGGCTCATATTGAGTTTCTCATCTGCCAGCACCCCCAGGTCCTTCTCCTCAGGGCTGCTCTCAATCCATTCTCCACCCAGCTTGTATTAGTGCAAATAAACAAAGCAAAAACATAACAACAAAAAGTATTGATTCTATTCATATTTTGTACTATTGAGCCAGGTGCTTTTACTGGCCTTCGGGATTACAGACTATGTTTTTAAAGTTTATTTGGTCCCCAGTTAGGTCTCATTGGTCTGCTGTTTTAGGTTGTCTTCTCTCTCATTGAACAAATGACCTTAATAATGGATCCTAACAGTTAGCATACATTGGATGTAATTAAACAGCACTTCAGTAAATGTTTTGCTATCCTGTTGAATCAGAACCCTCTCTGGGTGCTAGGGAGAGGCAATAAGGGTGAGGAAATGGATTAGATTGCATAGCTAGGAGCCCATCCATTGAGAACACAACCTAACCACACTCATTATGTTTCTCTGTCCATTAACTATTTCTGAAACCTCTTCAGCTGATCTCAGACCCTGGAATGGCTGATTTAGATAGTAGATAATTTCAAGATATGCATAGGTGTATACAGAATCCTTTAAAATAAAACTGACCATCATCAAACCTATCTGCCATAGAGCTAGGTTTTAGATAAGAAACTATAAAATGGGGAATGAACATTTCTCTGAAAGTCATTGGAAACCAGGATGTTAGCTTTGACCTACAAAGACTCAGACAGGACAAGAATAGCTAATAAATCATCTCCTCTTCTGTCACAATCAATTGGAAGGAGGTATCCAGGCTAGATCTACAGTGTGAAAAAAAAAATAAATATGGAGCAGATAACAGGCATTTTCTGCAAGGTGTCTCAGCTACAATGCTTGCTTTTCCAGGCTGCATTTTTTAACCAGCTAGACTTTTTTTTTTTTTTTTTCCCCTGTTATTATTATTATTTTTTCCCTTTGATCTTGTAAGGCTATGGAAGTTTTCTGATCCTTTGTTGATGTTATATTTTTTCATTTACAGAATAGATGCTCACAGCACAAGAAGGATATTGGTAATTTTAATCTAAGATATTTGTATCAATGTTTTCCTCTGTCTGTGTAAAAGACTCCCTCGTGGTGCTAGGTGAACCCAGAGCTTGTCTCTATTTGAAATAATTTGCCCTTCTTCCATCTCTGGTTCCGTGCAGATATCATGATGAGCCCAGGAAGAGCTAGTCACAGGATGGGGCTTTATCCACATCCACAAAGCAACAGGCAGGTGTGACACAAAGCACAATGAAGCAAAGGAAGAGAAAGAGCTCTCCCTGTATGGCATTCTGCAGAGGCAAACATATCTCTGCTGCAACTCTTGCTTCTTCTAGTAAACATATTGACTTCTGCATCACCTTCTCACCCCTCCCTGTTCTTCTTGACTTCTTGTCCTCCCTTCCACCTGTCTAGCCACCCAGTTTGTCCTTTCAGAATCCTGTGCTGTGAGCCTTCTGGGGTAGCAACAGCTCTTGTCTTACCAGCTTGTACAGAGATACACGATGGGGCTCTAAAACTCTATATTAGTTACTAGGTGTTAAAAGAATTATAATAAATAATATTAAAAGCTATAACAGCTGCAGTAAAACTTGCATTTATATGGGTTAGCTTGATGCACAGCTAACAAATCATTTAGGCTTTTAAATATATATATATATATATCAACAATAAAAAAGATGAATCTACAGCTGGGAAAGAACCCTTATGTTTGTTAATTTTATTTATTTATTTATTTTTACTTATCTTTCTCCTGCATAAGGGATAAGAATAAGTTTGTGTTGCAAATTCCAGGCAGTTGATCTCTCTTCAATGACAGTTCTGCTATAATTCTCCTAATTTCAAGCTCCTGCTTGAAAAGGTAACAGTGAATGGTTTACAGGCCATTTTTGCAGTCATCAACAGCTGACTCAGTTGATTCGTTTTCACAGAATTAAGATGTTGCATGCATAGTCAATCTCTTTCTCCATATAAAATGGCTGGCATAGTCATCAAATCTTGATATTAACATAAGCATAAATGCTAAGATTTTAAGTGTCCATATCATCACTGCAGCCCCAGAACTCAAGAGGGAGCTATATGCCATTGACAAAATCTTCTCATCAACAGTTTTATATGACGTTTCTTACACCAGAAATAGTTGAACACACACAACTAAACTCTAGAATAGTTTCTTGCTTGAAAATCACATGCATACTGGTCATTAAAAGTTTTTGAGCTAAGGAATGATAACACCCAAAGGGCTGACCTCTGATAAGTAATACTTCTGACTCACTAATTAGGTATGGTAAACTACTGGCCAACATTACTGTTATCAGCTCATACAGTTTGTTCTTTTCTGTTTTTACCAGTGTTAGTCAACAGGAATTTCCTCTGCAAGAATCAACAAATACTAGTGTGTAAGGATTATTTGTATTTTAAAGACTCTGTTGGGTTGACCTAGTATCATTATACATCTGTTGAGTCTGTTCATATTCCAAAAATGGCAAGCAGACATTATGAAATCAGTGTAATCCCTGGAAGAGCTGAGACTGTTTAGTCTAGAGATGAGAAGACTGAAGGAAGAAAGGATAATCATTTCCAAACATGCAGAAGAAACCTTCAAAGAGAAAAGGAATGCAACTATTCTCTTTGTCCTCAGTGAACAGAATAAAAAGCAAAGGCTTAAACTGCATCAGAGAGGTCTGAATGAAACTGCTGGGAGAGTTTTCTAAGTGGAAGGCAAAACAAAAAACTGGGTTGCTTAGCAGGCTGTTGCATCCCTCTGAGGTTTAGAGAAAGCCCCTAAACATTTGTCAGGAATATTCTTTATGTTATCAGGGAATTCTTCCTTGAAAGATTTTTTTTACTCTGTTTTCTGCTATTTTTTCTTTTTTCTTTTTCTTTTTCTTTTTTTTTTTTTTCAAAAAAAAAAATATTTGATCAGGGTGATTGGACAAGATGACCTCCAAGGTTCCCTTCCAATCTCAACCATTCCATGATATGCAGTTTCTCAGCACCAGCAACTGAGACGTTTGGTATCAGTACCGAGAAATTTGGGATTAATTTCTCATGTAGCAGTACATTTTTGCTAATCTTTCAGCAGGTTAATGCTATGCCATGAGACATAGCCAGATCAAACCCCAAAATCTCCATTTGCTTTTAACCTAATATGCTGTCTACAGAAATGACAGCAGTTGTGCCTTTATGTATCCTGAAAATAGACCCAACAACGATTTCAGTAACAAACACTGGGTAAGTAATCGTATTTGTACCAAAGTACAAAAGAATAGATTTGCTATGGCTTTTACTGCTTCTGCCGCTGTTGTTTCATGAAGTTTGGCTATAATTTTATGTTCCTTTTGTCCATCCATTTTTTAGTTAAAATTCTGATGTAAGGGAGAAAAGTGGCAAGAATTGTTACAGATGGCTGGACTTTCAGATATCCATGATTTTCTTTACTTGAATCATGACAATGCTGCTTACAACAATGGCAAACAACTTTCTCATGCTTTTGTTGTGATGCCCACCCTGGCATTATCTTTGCAGATGTGCTGTATGGGGGCAAGACAGCCTGGTCTTGGGAATGAAAGCCACAGTAAAACATTTTTGTCAATATACCTTATACACACTTAAAGCTCTAAACTTAAAATTCTCTTCTGCTATCCTCATTTCATGTTCCCAGGTCTCTGGAAATAAGGATGGTCTCACATGACAGCCCTTTTAAAGTAAATTCACTTAAGCAGATTCATTTGCATTTTAAAGAAGGGTGTAGGAGGTTGTAATTAAAGACAGAATTCTTAGTTAAAATTGTCCCATCTCACAGTGTCTTGAGCACTTCTTCCTAATATCTGATTACTGTGTTACCAATTCCTTCTTTTCTTTGACTCCCTGTGAAAATAAACAAAGCCAGAAGCAACCCTTTGGCCTGATAAATGTGCAGGTTAAACTGTGTGGGCTTATATTCTGGCAAATACAACAACAACAACAACAAAGTCATAAGCCCATATTTTATTGCACTGCAGCTCTCTTCTACCCATTTATTTATTTATTTATTTATTGGCCATGTTTAGTTGAACTATACAACTGTGATTATCATGATACTGCTCTATTTGTGGCACTCTAATTTGGACTGTGGTATCTATGTATTTTACAAAAACTTAAACAGAAAATGATTCACATTGTCCTGGGGGGGGAAGTTTTAGCTTTTTATTTTGAGAGTATTTTTAAAATGAACATATTCAATGGCAACAGCTATAAGTGAGAGGGGAAGAAAATCAGCTGAACATATGTAAATTCCAGGAATGTTCTGATGAAAATTTTAAGGATTTCTGTAGTGTTTTTATTATGTTAAAGCCATTGCTAAAACAGAACTTGGAAAACACATTATATAAATTGGAAATCACCTTGAAACAACAATAAGCTTATTTTGTTTGAGATTTTTAAGTGTCTCATTAAATGTGTGTTTCTTGGTATCAAGTCTGGATTGCATAGGAAGCAATGGTATAAAAAAAAGCCACGGTGTGTTCCAGGCTATCAAATCACTAACATCACAGTGACATTCTTACCTTTATCAATGTGCATTGATAAGAGGAGGATAATTTATAGACAAAATTAAATATTTTGTGACTACTTCAAACATTCAAAATTTCAAACGCTGAACCATCACCAAAAGATTAAGTACTTTCCTCTTAGAGAGTACTTTCCTACATTCTGCAATAAGTCATGCTTGAGCTATTTGAATTCTGTTGTGTTTAACAAGGTTCAGACAATTCATTTTCTCTCAGGATGGTAAAATGTATACAGTGTCATTTTTGTTGTAATTCTCTTCCATAATTTTCTCAGTAATTTTTTCTATTGGAATGCTCATTGAAAATGGGACCATTAAATGTAGTGTAAACATTTCTGAATTGAGATGTTAACATTTAAAAATTGCCTCATTTCTGTTTAATGTGTTTTGCTGTTTTCCTTGCCTAATTATCATTCTTTTCAATATTTATGTTAACATGACCTTTCACTGACTGAATGGCTGTAACTGCTTCTCAAGTACTTATAGCATCATGATTTTTAAATTAAATTATGTTGTTGTGGAAGAGATTGCAATGCAGCCCACGGAATAACGGGGAAAAGAATAAGTTTCTGTTAGACCCAGAATCTGAAAGTAGTAATAATGTTTATTGGTTCTCTCATCTAATCAATGCAACTGTACCAGAGGAAGTATGACTTTGTTTCTTGTTCGTGATTAGAAACATTCCAGTAAATTTAATGCTAGCCAAAATTGTCAGATTGACTAGCTGTGAAAGTTTGTTTAATGTTGTAAAATGTTTATTACTTTTATTTATTATCCCTTCATCCTGCTGACAGAATTAAAGTTGCAGCATGAATTCTGTTTGCTCATGGGAACAGATCACACGAATATAGGCAGTAAGATTTGGCTTTGCATCTTGAATTTTCAGGTCAATGTTATTCTACAGCCAAAGACTACTCTTTTGAAATCTGTGAGGTCTGAGGGTGCAGCATATGCAATAATAAGCAAATGCAGAATTTTCTTGTAAACACTGAGATGTGTTTACTATAATTTTCTTAATATCTTTCAGAATATGTTTCAGTTTATCTGTAATTTAAGAGTAAGGACCAGAATATCAGTTCAGTTTCACCATGAAACATTTTCTTGTATATCCAGCTTCCCAAATGTTTTCTTCTTCCACCCAGAAAAGATTACAACTTTCCCCTCGCCACCCTCTCCTCTTGTCCTCTTGACAGAGAGTGGGAACACAGTGAGCTAAGGACAGGAATGACATACGTTAAAGGAGAAAGAGGGAAGGAAGTAGAGCACTCAAAACTAAATGGGATATAGAACTTTAGGATTTTAAATTAACTTTTTAAAATTGGAACATATGAATGAAATTAAAGAGAAAGTAAGAATAAAGTAATGACTACATAGAAAAGGGATATTAATACTAAAAGGAAATGGCTCCTGAGCAACAGGAAAAGGAAAAACAGGTAGACTGTCACTAATCAACAAAGTGTTGGTGTAGACTTATCACTCCTTAAATCTATTTGGCATAAAAATTGCAAAATAGATATACCAGAACTGGTAGCTAACTCAGTCAATGAGTTCAAACAACTGAGTCCAAAAGCACTGCAGAGCACAAAGATATACTGAGAAACCTTCAAGGTCTTCTGTCCTCAGGGGTGGGCTGACTGGATATATTTTGAAGCCATACTTTCTGCAGAGTTTTCTCAGACTGAATTCCTTAGTGGAACTGAGATAGAGTTTTTCCTCTGCTTGTGACATACATATCCTCTCCTGGTTCACTTTCTTTCCTTTTTTGAGAAGCTGGTAAATAAAGAGAGAATAGGACCAAGAAGAAGCAAGAGGTATCTTGAGGCAAGTTTCTGTACATGAATTGCGTGCCCTACATAACTGCAAAATATCCACATGAAAAAGATAACAATGAATGAACTTGTCTTGACAAGCAGGTTTCAGGTTGCCTGAAGTCAGTAACACTAATGCAGCTTCTCCATCTTTCCCTCCTCCTCTTCACATTTGTCCAGGTAAACAGTAAACACTTAGTTTCCATAGAGGATGCACTAATGGCTCGAAAAACAGGGTAGCTCCATTTGGCACCCTGCACCACAGTAGGTGAGCAGGTAGAGTTAAACAAGGCAGGGTCACTGCCGAGAGCTTTGGAAAAACAGCACAAAAAGAGGAAAAAGGAAAAACAGAGAGAGAAAGAGAGAATGCAATCATCTTTTTTTATGGGAAAAAATGTCAAACTGTCATGTTAGTCTCTGCTGAGACTCTGAGTGCTAACGGTTGCCAGGGCAACTGTTGTGCCAAGCCTCAGCACTTATGTATTTTTTCCATTGATAATTGCTAATGTGAACAAGTGCTGGCTTGCACTTTACACCTGCCTGGCTTGTAAGTCTACCTTAATTGGATGTGTCAAGATTGAGGAAAAAGTAATCTGCCCTTTCAAGACAAGTGACAGGTAGATGAAGTGTTGCTTAGGCCTTTACTGTAACAATTTTGCTGACAAAATTACTATGAATTGTCTTCCCTCAACGCACATTTACTGCCTTTGTTTACCAAATTGAGAGTTTAAGCTTCAAGGTTCATTATAGAAAATTATGCTATAAAGTTTTTTAGGAACACCATGCTGTTGGGTGAAATTCTTCTTTTACTCCCAGAGTTCAAAGTAAATTGCTGGATCATATTTCATTTTATATACATATATATATGTGTGTGTGAAAACAGTCTTTCAAAGTGATGTAGGGAAATAAGAAAAAGGAAAAAAAAAATGTTGTCATATATATATATATATATATATTCAATTTGTAGTTGACTGCGGTTAAATAAATAGTCTTAAAGAAATGTCCTGGTAGAAGAGTAAGTCATAAGGAAGAGTAAGACATGAAGAAGTGAATAGGAAAAGTTGTTTAAAAAAACCTTGTGCTGGTAATCCGTACCACAATCTCAGAAATGATAAGGAATTTTGGAGTAGTCAGTGTTCGGTTGTCTAACTCAACATATTTCATATGTCTGCCTCTGTAGAAACTCTAGAAAAAGAAAGAGGGTGTAGAAAGTGGATATTTATTTATTTATTTATTTTGGTGTTAATGAGATTACAGAGCAAAAGAGCATCTATGCTCAGTTTCTATTTACTTTTCAAAGCTGTGTCACCTCTGGCTTGTTCCACTGCTGAGTCTATTCACTGTGTAAAACTCCATTTCTTTGATGTTGATTTCCCAATGATATTAAATGAAGTTTCCTGAAACCAATACGCCAGAGAGAATTAATATATGAATAATACATACTGCTTACATTGCTTTCATTGGAAGACCTCAAAGAACAGCATAGAAGATACCAGAGATTACCATATACCCATTTTAACAAGGAAGAAACTGAGGTACAGTGATGTATTACTTGCCCCACACCTCACGCCCCATCAGTGAGGGTAGAAATAGGAAAAAAATATCTTACCTGACCACAAGATTATCCTAAAAACTGGACAGCATCAGATCTATCAGTAATTCAAATTGCATAACCAGTCTTTTGAATAATAGCAAAGGTTTCAAATGTGTATTTTTGTTCCTATTGGGTCGATGGGATTAAAAGGCTGCAAGTGTGAGGCAGAGCACAATTTGCCAGTCTGTTTGGCAAGATAAAAGTGAAATTAGTGAAATCCAAAAATCTATTCTAATGTGCTCCATAAAGCATTGCAAACTTGAGGTAGTGATTTCCTGTCTGGAAACACAGTGGCCTCATAGGAGTATTATTTCTGCTAAGATATTTAGACTAAGAGTATAGAAGACAGAGGCTTCTGAAGCTGCACAGGAAAGCAGAGGATTTATAACACTTTATTTAGGATTCTTTTAATCCATGTCTTCAGTGATATTCATTTACTTATGTAATTGTGCCATGAGATTGACTGGGTCTAAATTCTGTCCTCACATTCCTGGCTGGTAACACTTGCATAAAGATGAGAGCAGCTGGAGTACACAGCACACAGCTGTAATTGAGAGTGGCATGCGGTTCCTAGAGTTGGTAAGACCCAACCTGTAATGAAGCATTAACCAGATGAACTTTTTTTAGTAGTTCCTGTACACAAAAGTCTGTGATTTTACGCTATTGGTTATTAATGCTGATCAAGGTTTAGGAGTCTATCAAAGTTTACCAGGGTATGAAGTAGAATTTATTTTTTTCCCTATCACACTTTCTAATATCATCAGAAAGAAATTTGATTCACTTTACAGTGAAAAAAAAAAAAATGACCTAGATTTTCAGCTTCACCGCTGACTTGCTTGTAGAAGCATCTGTAATGGTATTTATCCACTAAAGATTGTGACTAGAATGGATCAGGAAGAGTATAATATTATGGAGAACTGCAATGCAATAGTAAATGTTGATCTGAATATGAAGAAAAATAAATTGCAAAAGTTCAATAAAGACATTATTTTAGTTTGCACAACAATCAGAAAATTAGTTATGATATTTTTAATCGTCATTATGGGCAAAAGCACTTGAATAGTGTAGAGTGATCTATTTTAATTGTATTTTATAGGTATGAACCTGCAAACATCACAACAGAGATAACAAAATAGATAGGCTCTAACTTCAATATATGCCTTAGAAAGGTGAAGTTACAACTTAGAGATGTAAGCTCCACTCAACTCCACAAGGAGAATTGGGAAAAATAAATAAATTAAAGCAGACCAAAAAAACTGTATTTCTTTCCAGCACTGTGGTTGCCTGGGGCTGGTATTATTCCTTTATCCAATTTTGTGATGCTAAAATGGCACAGGAGAGGCACAATATCTTCCAGACTCCTCTTGCAGCTAGTTGGGTGAAGTTTCCTACACAGCTGAAGCTTACAGGGAAAGAATTTGAAATGTCATTTGAGGCAATTTGCCATGTAGTCTCAGGCAAACTTGTCAGTATTTTTGTTAATTAATGATTTCATAGTGCAGAGCAATGATGATATACCATACCATAGGCCAGATGATGAGATATTTTTTTTTCTTCTCTTATTGTCCTTCCTATTTTCCTGTCTCCTGTAAGTTATCCACTGTATTGCAAGATTTTGGTAGCAGGGGATCTCCAGGGTCGCCTCTGTGAGCAGAGCCCAGCAGCTGCCCCATGTCAAATTAAAGCCAGCTCCAGACAGCTCCAAAAGGGACCTGCTACTGGCCAGAGCCACAAGTGATATTGGTTGTACCTCTGTGAGAGCACAATTAAGAAAGGGGAAAAGCAACTGCTGTGCTACAACAGCTGGGAGAGAGGGTGAGAACTGAAGCAGTGCTGCAGCCCCCAAGGTCAGTGCAGAAGGAGGGCAGGAGGTGTTCCAGGCATGCAGCAGCAGTTCCCCCATGGCCTGTGGAGAGGGGAGAGGTCCCTGGTGGAGCAGGCTGTCCCCCTGCAGCCCATGGGTTCCACATGGAGCAGGTCTCCACACTGCAGCCCATGGAGGAGCCCCTGGCAGAGCCGGGGGATGTGGCCTGTAGGAGGCTGCGGCCCATGGAGAACCCCCACAGGAGCAGGCCCTGGGACAGAGCTCCAGCCAATAGTGGAGCTTAGCTGCCCATCAGAGTGAAGACGTCAAATCCAGTCAGGAAGGATCACCACCCGAGGTTGCAGATGTGGTGAGCAACCTGGGGTATGCACTTCCTGGTTCCTGTGTAGAGTTGGAGCTTCTGTTTTGCCCCATGACCTCATGGCAGGTACCTTTTTTTTTTTTTTTTTTTTTTTTTTGTGTGTGAATCAGTCATGGAAGACTGGAATCAGAGAGATCTAGGAGTCATGAAAAGTGATCATTAAATGAAAACTCCATGTCTACAGCGTGAAACATGACACATTTGTTTCTTCCTTTTTCTTACAAGTATATATGTTAAAGGTTCATCATGTACTGCAATCTGTCTTAAGTGAGCACCCTGTCATCTCTCACCTGTAAAAATCAATATAAATTAGAACAATTAATGTTGTTTCTTTTTGTACTAAAGAAATTGTATCAAAGCAACTTGTTTATATCCTACAAGAAGTCTACCTGGGGAAAGGGAGGGGATGACTTAAGTTCACTGCGATTTCCCTGGTGGTTACTTCTCAACACATGCCAAGAAGTCTCACCAAGGAAAGGGCTATCTTAGGAAGACGACAAAGAGAAAAATCAAGGGGGATACAATGAGATCAGAGGCCAGGTATAGGTATTTGACACTTTTCTGAGTGCTTAAATTCAGCAATGAATATGGGCATTTTGTTATTGTTGCTGGTTTTGTATGAAGATGGGATTGTTCTCACATGCTTGCCTTTGTATATATAAGCAATGTTTCATCCCTTCTCTAATTCCTTTACCACATGAATGTGAATTTTCATAAAGGACTATCTTGTGTTCCAGGGAGGACTCCATGACTGCAGCTACAGTCACAAAAAGTTTAAGTAGTAGTTTTTGAAGTTACTAGGTTATATATATATATATTATTATATATATATATTATTTTTTATTTTCCTCAGCTGCTCTGATAGAAAAATTTCTCTCACTTTATTTTTCATCTTTTCTAGCTCCAAACCCAGGTCAAGAAATTAAATTTTCTCTGAGTAAAAGAACAGCATTCTCCCCCAAGTGCTTGTAATTTGCAAGACTTTATAACTGTTCACTCATTAACATTGAAGTGGTACACAGCCATGTAGTGCCTGCATTCTGAGAAAGAACTAAGGTCAAATTTTACAAGCAAGTCAAAAGAGAAAAACACTGTCACAGGAGCAGAGGGGAAAATGTAAGAGTAGGAATTAAAGAAGGAATACCTAATAGATTCGTGACTCATTTTGATTTGATTCTTTCATCCATATTAGTGCAAGGTAGAGTAAAATCACTGAAATCTGTGATAAAGAAACATCTGAGTGTTTCTTGTAGGTACAGACTTCAGTCACATTGGCTTAATAAGTATCACCTTTCTCTTAGCTAAGCTCTGTAACTACAAGCATGTTCAGCTGTAGTCATACTGAATACAAAGTGAAGATATTTTAGCTAAATTACCTTCTTCTAATTTTGAAGTTTTTCATTAACCTGAAAGTAGAGGAGAACTCAAAATCATGCAAACAGTAATTCAAAACAACTCAACTGATAAGTTGTAACTCATTAAATCATTATAACTCCAACACATTCATAAGTGTGTGACTTGTCTAGGATTTATGTTAGGGCAAGATAAATAATACTTTTTATTGAGATGGTTTTCTTGCTTTCACATTTTTCTAAATGTTTCATTGCATCTTTTCAGTAACAAATAAAAGAATTCAAGCCAGTAACCATGTAAAAGCTGGTAGAAAGAAATTGGAGCCCTCAGGAAAGAGGGTTTGTATGGGGGGATGTACATGTACGTACAGTATATTAGTAGTGTTTTAGCATATGGCTGTGTGAGGCTCGTCTTTTTGATTGGTTGGTTGTTTTTTTGTTGTTTTTGTTTTTGTTTTGTTGTTTGGATCTTTTTGGTTTGGGGACTTTTTTGATTGTATTCAGCCAACCCGGGTATCGAGCCTACTAATTTGAAGAAGTAATCACTTGAGACAGACGTGAATTCATCCATGCAGTCTAAATATGAAGAACTCAGCTTAAAATCTTTAAGCAAGTAATATTTTGATCCAATAAATTAATAAATTAAAGAAGAAAACAAAATATTTGCATTTTTTCTGAATAAAACGTTTCTTCTGCACACATTTTCTCTTTTTAATCTTTTTTACCTTCATTGCTATTTTATTGAAGGCAAAGGCAACATGTAAGCTTGCGCCTTTAAGTGTGAAGGAAGTCCCCAAAACTTCAGTGACGAACACTGCCACTGTAAATCAGCAGCTGCTGATTTTTCCTGGCAGTTTGTCATTTATTTAACTGTCACTGCCCGGTTAAAACAGCCTGCTGCCTAATGCACAGCAGCTGGGAAACAGGGACAAGAAGCAGGAGCCAGCTACTTGCAGAAGTGTCCTTTACCTGTGTTTTTGTTTGGTATGAACAGTGTAAGTTGTTGTTAGACAATTATTGAAGATGAAACACCAGGAGAGTTAGGTCTAAGGCCAAATCCCTGATCAGATTTAGGTTCAGAGTCAGCAGCATCAAAATCTCCCATTTCAGCCTCATATGACAGAAGTATTTGGTGATCAGATAACCAGGTATCATTTCTGGGACTTTTTAGGAAGCTAAGAGCTTTGAATGATTTTGATTCCACAGGCAGTCAAAACTAAAAGACCAGGTTCTGCTGTGAAAATTTCAAGGAAAACCATAAATATTCTGCTCCAGAAGTGAGTGATCTTCCTGTCCTTCCTTAAGCCTTTTTCATCATATTTTCTCCCCCTTTTTCTTTGAGGACAGGGAGTGAGAAAGTGGTCATGGTGGACTTCGTCTACCCAGTTGGGTAAAACCACCATGTGTATTTAATGCAGTTAGGTTCCAACCTAGACTGTGATTCTGTGAAATATAAAGTTCATATGAACAAACCACACAAATTCCAAAATGTTTCTCCCCAGTTTGCTACAGCTACACAACCAACACTACTTTGTGTTATATCCACACAAGATAAAGTGATGGCAGAGCAGTTAAAAAGAGCAGTTAAAAACTAAGTCTGTAGACAGGTGAGTTTATGGTATTCAGTCTCTGTGGGCTTAAATTCAACAGTTGGTTGCTCATTGACTTGCATCTACAACATTTATTCAGTAGAAAAAGAAACCACAGAATTATCTATGTTCTACCCTCTTTTGCACTCATAGAAATTTCCAAAAGTATCCAGGAAAATGGTGTATCAGATCTTCAGTTTCTGTATCAAGATCATCTTCTAAGGTGGTTTAACAGTATGTGAATATGCAGTGATATCAGAAGTTTTTAGGATTTACAGTTCCACTCCTTATTGCCATCTTAAATATACATGTATATATATATATGTATATATAGTTATAAATATATTTGTGTATATATACCTGTGTGTGTGTGTATGCTGTTTCCCATTCTTGAGTGGACAGTCACATTATAAGACATACTTTTAAATATAGTTATGTATAGTTATGTATACAAGGACCAGTTTTTGTTGTTGTGTTTTTTTTTTTCCTTTCATTGTATATAACACTAATTCAATGTTTTGGCTAAGGAACACGGACTCGCAGACCTTACTACAGTTCAAATATTTTCATGTATATTATAGCTTAATGTAGTATATTTAAAGAATATATGTATACTAAATTGTGTGAATTACAGGTAAGAAGATCTGATGTGTAAAACAAAGATATAAAAAGGTTATTTGCTAAAAACTGTTTGAATCAGTGACACAAAAAGGACCTTCACTCCTGTTGCATTGTCTCCTCAGTGTAGTGTTCACTAAATGATTCACATGGCTATGGTCTCCTCACAGAACATATAATTAACCTTCTTTCTTTTTCTGGCTGTGAATATAACTTCGGTATTATTTTCTAATTCCAGTATGATAGAAGAGAAGCATATTCTCTGAAATTATGGGACATTTTTCATTTATTTATTAAAGTATTTATTTATTTTTTTTAGGATGGATATATTTCTTGGCTCAAATAAATGGTTTGTTCTCTGCTTCTGAGACATTGGTGAAAAACTGTAATTAAGGTAAGAAAGAGATAACCAAATTTTGGACAATTTCATAGTCTTGCAGACTCTTCTAGCTTGCCAAGTGGTAACTGAAATTCTCTTTCTCTACTTATTTATTTATATTTAATTTAGAAACTCAAGTTAGTTTGTTGCATTTTTAATGCTATAAAAACTTTGTTGTTACAGCAGCTTATTTAGTTATAACAGCACCTGTGGGCTTTTTTGTTTTGTTGTCAGACATGCCATCACAGATTTAAATTTTAGCAGCCTGTGGGAAGAGATTGCCTTTCTACAGAAAACAATCCTTTTTGTAAAGAAATTCACCCTGCAGGAGTTTTAAGGCCTCAGGATCTAAATCTGGTTTTTGAACACTCTACACTTGGCATAAAATTTGAAAATCAGCTATGTAACCCTTAGCTCAGAGAAAATAAGACAGGAGATTTACAGGCTTTTGATTCCCCTCTGCCCTCTGTCTCCCATCCCCCCAAGAAAAAAGGTGATTTAAGGATTTTTAAAGATTGATCTCTAGGTTGCATTGTTTTCCACTGAGATGTCTTTTCTTGTGCATCTTGGATTTGAATAGGTAATGTTCTTGTATTGAGATGAAATTATACGGTTCTTTCTGGAGGCATGGAGTCATAAGCTTAAGGTTGCATCATTTTAAAGGAGAGGATTGCATAAATATCAACAAAACCCACTGAGAATGGATCTATCTATCTCTTGTAAGTGCTTTTGTGAATTCTTGCTCTAAGCAACAATGAATCAAATCAAATGATAAAATCTAAGATAAGCACAGGATTGATGGGAGTCCAGTACTTGGAAACAAATGGATTTACCAACCTCTTCTACCGTGTGTGGAGGGATTACCACCAATGTGTACAGCATGGAGTCAGTCTAACAGCCTGCTCAGTCTTCTGTATGAATCATCATATCTATGGTTTGCAGTGCATTGAGAAAAATATTTAAGATCACACATAATTATACATATATATAACAATTCACCATTAAGGAACAAAAGGAATATATAGAGATATCTAATGTTTGACCAGATCTTGACAGATTATTTCTCCCCTGGGAACACTGAATGTTTGTCTGTTTTCAAGCAAATCTTATAGATTTAATCTTTTTACAGCAGAATTAATGAGATCTGTGTTTTTCTGTCTGCTCTTGTCTGGGATCAGGTTCTCCAAGTGGTGTTGACATGCTTATCATTATTAAATTCATCAGTGTTCTATCACAAGTTCATTAAGGTTTTGGCTGCCAAATAAAGCAATGGACTTTTTGTAAAAGTTTGGTCAATAAGTTTTTCATCGCTTTTCATATGCAATCTACTGTCTAAAGTTAAGTGTGTATAACTACATTTAAATGTGAGCAGTATACACTCTATATTAATCTATATTAATATGAAGGTAGAGCAAATTTGTTACAGAAAGTTGAAGACAATTAGTTTCCTTTTCCTCATTTAATTGCAAATTAAATCCTCAGTAGTGCAATGGCCAGAAAAAAAAATGATCTTGTCCTTTTAAATTTCTGTGAGGACATTCAAAAACCTTTGGTCAGGAGCATGTTGTATTCTAAAAATGCTCCCCAAAATTCAAGAGCATTTTCTATGTTTAAAACAACACAGTAGTGTCATTACCCACTATTTTCAAGACTGTATTTTTGCTGTTCTGTTATGTTATTGTGCTTAATTGTGTTGGTCACATTCCATTAAATCTTGAAGTGTAACTTGACTTGATTGATGCAATTTGACAAATTATATCCAAGATCTAACCCAAGCATCCCAACAGTTGTTAATAGATGCTGAGAATTTTTCATTCTTACTCTATACTCCAAATTCTATGCCTGCACTACACATGATGTTTCTATATTTCTGTATGAGTGTGTAAGCAAACATTCCCTCTTGAAGTAAATCCGTGGTTACTGAATTACCAGCTCTTAACAGGACTGTGATATCTGATCATTTACATGCAATGTGTGAAACTGGAAATGGGGTTTTGAGTGTAGATGTATCAAAGCATCACTCTGCTTGATTTTTATGTTCATTATAAAATCTTTACACCAGCGGACTATCATCTTATTGGACTTACATTACTAAGACTAACCACAGACTTAAATCTATCCTTTTTAAAATATACCAGCTTATTTCTTTTAAGTAACATTAACTATAAAGGTTGTGTTTGTAGCCAGGAGTTAGAGTGGCAAACTGTTATTACCATGAAAGAGAGAGAAAGCCAATTCTGCAAGCTCATATTTAGCAGGACCTGGAATGAGACCTTCTAGAAATACAAGAATAGAACAAAAAGTGTTTTTAATTGTAGGATAAGAGTTGGAACTGCTTCTTTCTTGCTCAAAATAAAATAAAAATAATAATGATAATCATAAAATCATCTTTGCAAGAAGGGTGAGCTAGTGAAACATCAGAGATTAATAAAATTCTGATTTCAAAGAGTAGTTAGAAAGTAAATGGATGTAAATGGTAAAATGGATGTAACCTCTGGGGTTAGAGCATAGTCTCTGCCTGCCCACCTAAAATAGTGCACAGCAGATTCATAAAAACTATGGGTGATTATTCCCCTAAAGCCAGAGCTTAAGTTAGTCCTTCCTTAAGAAGTAAATTGATGCTGAATATGGAACAGAATCAAAACTATGGAACTAAAATAAAATGATTCCTAAAATAAAAAAAAATAAAAAAAGAAATCTGATTTCAAACAAAACCTTATTTTATTCTGGTAGAGACTATTTAGAGGCTTTTGAGTGATTAGAATGCATTCAGCCTCAAATAGAAAAAAAAAAAAAAAAAAAAAAAGTATTCAAGCCTCAATATGTTTTACTGCCAGGCTTCTACAGACCCTGAATCCTGACCGCAGCTGTGAATGAAGGCACTGGTTTTTGTTAGAGGCAAGGCTAGGCTAGGCTAGGCAAGAGAACACAGACTTTGTCATATGGATCCCACTTGACTGTCACAAAATATAATAAACATGTGTGAAGATTTGGATTTATTACCCAATATATATAAAAGATGAATGATCAAATTAAGCCCAATGGTATTATTGGACATCCAGTTTATTTGAGACTGTTTAACAGAAGATATACATGAGTTTATTGGTGCTACTGCCAATGAAATGCACAAAAATCTATTTATCCTCTTCCACTTTTACACACACACACACACACACATACACACACACAAATGTTTTCTTCATGAATAGAAGCAAACAAGTTTACATGGACCAGGTAGCGTATGTTAATACTCCTCCTCCTAGATTTAGTGTCTATTTTAATGAAGCTACAGATAGTATATATCATTCAGGTACTGTCAGAGGAACAGAAGTGTCCTCTTCTGGGAATGTATTGTTTGAATATATCTGTCACTGGATGCCATCTGGTCCATTACAAAACAAAACATGTAACACTTCAGAGATATCTATTCTTAGTTCTTCGTAAGGGGGCTGATGAGACCTTTGACAGGATGGGACAATATGACAGAGGAAAGAAACCTATCAGATTCACTGTCTTTGAGGATACCTTCCTACAAGTGTGATCTCCTATATCCTTGTGAATTAACTTACCCTAAACCACAGACTGATATTTGGAGCCCAGTCACAACAGAAGGCATGGCTTCTGACTTTGGCTGTTTTATCTCTCTAAGCTATAAAGCAAGAATGGAACTCGCCTGAGTGAATATGTAACTGTTCAACACAGCTTTGTTTGCTGTCCAATTAACTATCATTCTGTAATGATTATCAGTTTTCAAGAAAAAGTTGTTCTCACGTTAATATTGTTTAGGATCACATTATGGATTTCACTAGCTGGATGCAAGGAGTCTCTTCTAAATGTATTTCACATATTCAGGCCAAAAATATTTGTGGACATTGAGCCCTATGAAATTAAGCAGACACTCTTTCAGAGGTTTTCCAAAGGCTAATCATGACCCAAAGGGAATGGACAGGATATGGTGTCATGGGCCTTCCCACTACAGTCGACAGTGAGGACTGTGCATACTGATAGCACTGTGATGACTTGGCAAGGGAAATGTAGATGGAACCATTCTCCATGAGAAAGTGCACTTTATTTTAAACCCAGAAGCTTCACAAAATCATGTTTACTTTGGATTCAAAATCATCCTAGACTTTTAGAGAGGGAATAGAATTTTCTGGGAAATGAAAATGTTTATAGTATTGAATGAAATAGAAATGATAAAAAAGATGTTTTGTTAAAAGAAGCCATTTTGGCTGAAGTTGAAGTATTCTCAACACTCTTTCCCTAGCAATTTCATTATTGTTTATATATATATATATTTATTATTATTTATTTTTATTTTTATTTTGGAAAAATGTAAACATTTTCTGTGGAGCAGAATTTGTTCTGTATTCAACTCTGTTCAATAACATTTTTATCAATACTGCCATAAGTTCAGATTTCCTTATCCAGTTTTGGTTGTGAGTCGTTCTCTTCCTGGATTAAAGAGGCATCAGGATTTGCTAGAAGTGGACCAGTCACAAAGGACTGGACCAAACCTAACCTACCCCAACCCAGCCGAACACAACCAGTTTATGGGTTTACATGAAGAAGCTGGTTGCCCGGCCTCTTTCTAAAATGACAAGAGAGAGAGTTCAGGTGTGCTGAAAGAAAACATTTGACTCTATGTAAGACAGTAATTTCAGAAAACACTGAAAAAGATGATCAAGTCAATCCCTTTTTCAGTAACCCTTCAGGTACATTGCAGGGGATTCAAACTTTTTGCTTCCTGATGAATAAGGAAGGCACAACTTGGGGGATGTCAGCTAAATCCAGATTGGATAAATAAAAGGTTTTGGAGAGTTTTGGTGCTGTTTGCTTATTTTTATGTTTTGTTGGTGGTGGTTGTTTGGTTGTTTTGTGCTTTGTTTTTCCTACTTAATTTTTTGGCTATTATCTGAAACGATGATTTCAGCTGTGGCAGGACATCAATCTAGCTAGTTGGTTTTTTGTTTGTTTGTTTGTTTTTAAACAGAAATAGAAGTAGTAACATTTTTTTATTGGTGGTGTGATAAAACCTGAGAGCACATCAGAGCAACTAGCAAATAATCAATCCAGATGACTGGTGTGTTTATCAACCTCACTGTAGCAGACCTATCATTATTTCTTCCATTGCTAAATATCTACACCATGATTTTCTAACAATTTAACTTTGTGAAGAGTTAGTTCTTATTTTCCTACATTAGTTATACAGCAGTAGCATCATAAATAAAGAAATAAATGACTTAATTATAATAATTGGTATTTTGTTCTATATATATTTAGCATGTCAGCTAATATATCAAATCACAATATGTGTAATGGCATTGTCTTCTTTGCTTTTCATATAAAATTCTTGTATAGATGAGGAACATAGGATTATATTATACTGAGATATGCTATATTCTCATTTATTCATTGTTACACAATGGAAGAATTCAAAAGCCTTCTTAGCATACTTTCCAAGGGATACTTTTTTTTTGTGCTTTCTTTTCACAATCTTCATTCATACCTTACTTAATTCTGATGATAGCTTGAGTCATAATTTTCTATACTTAAGCAAATGTGGAGAATGGCAGTATCGGATCAATGTCTGGAACCAGATTCATTATGTGTATGCCCACAAAAAGTAAGAGAGATGAAGAGGGCAGCTCTTTTGCCACATTTGTACTTTCTCTCAGCTCTTTAAAGTTCAAGAAATAAGTTATTCTGGGACACAGCCTAAGGTTAAGATACAAAAATCAACTTTTTCTAATGATTATACATCCTATTTTCCTAACAAGAATTTGAATATTTTAATTATGCAGTTTCATGGTATAATTGTCATGGTATAATATTTGTATTTTTGTGGTGTAGTTGGTAAATTATTGCTACAGCTGATAGAGTTAACCAGGATAAGAGTGTCTATCTACTCAGATAGTACTGAGCTGTGGGACAAATAATACAGTTTCTTCGTTCTGAATTCCAGCCACCTACTATTCTAACGGGTGTTTAACAAATATTCTTCTTCTTCGTGGCAAATGAAGTTCTGATGGATGGAATTGTGATTTTGGTAAAAAGTTATAAGGATGTACTGAGTTATCTCCTATGTAAGAGAAAATATTAATGCTATTGCTACCTGGTAAAAAAAATCAGGTTTCTAAGGCCCATTTATTTCCTTGTGTGTTTGTGATGAGACAGGAGAAGGTGATAGCTGCAGTTAAAGTTACAATGTAGTTCATAAATACAGTTTGTTTGGCAATAATATTTCTGCTTTTTCCTTTCTCCAAAGGGCAGCTTCTTCCTGACTTTCTGATTTGGGGAATTCTTTATTCTTTAAAGTACTTGCATGATGACAGGACCCATAACTTCACTTTGGCAGATGATGTGTTTCAGAGGGCCATGCTTACTCCAAAGCAAGGTACTCTAAAGTTATTTGCAAGATAGCTAAAAGTACAAGATCTGGTTGATACTAAACTCAAAGATTTGAAATAATCTTGGCTTTGAACTGAATTCCTAAGAAAATATTAGTTGGAAACCCCGGGTGCCATGCACATGAGACCTCGCTGAAATTTTTTCACTTACTTTTTTTTTTTTCTTTCCTTTTGTCATTATATTATTTGTTGCATGAATTTCCTACAAAAATATGTGCTTTAACTACTTCCTTTTACTTTTACCATCTTCAGTATCTATCAATTGAAAAATTAAATAATTATTTGCTTACTTGTAATTAACTAAGATTACACATCATATTTACGCCACTGTGTTTTGTGTCTCAGAACATGGAACGTATTTATAAGTAAAAACATTTGCAGTGTAAATACAATGCAATGAATATATGTTATATATAACACTTCATATGTTATATTATATTGTGGATATTTATATTATGTTATGCATACCTCTCTCTATATAACATAAAATTTTATAGCATACTATGACACATGTATAATGTAATGTTATATATATAGTATAAATATCAATGCTTGCTGGTGAAGAGTTAAGACACTCTGGATGGTTTGGGGTTGGCCAAATCACACTCTGTCAAATAAACTTTCAGGCAGAGTTGGAAAATCAACACCTCTAAGGTTGATTCCCAGCAAGCAATTTAGATCCAGGAGGCTAGCATTGCATGACAGCAGGCTGGCCTCTACTGGATAGTGCTGGGCACAAATATTCAGGTTACTAGCATGGGCTTTCTTGGTCCTCATGCTCATGCATGCTCTTCCCCACACTGACATGTGTCAGACACCTTTGGGGCTAACAGCACATGCTGTCATGTCTGTGTTATAGTTTCCCTAACCAGCCTGTGCCTAAACTTAGAGGTACAGCCTCTTACCTTTTGGACACCCTGGACACTTGCTTGTCAGCTATTCCTAAAAATCCACTTTTAGGACTCCTTGCTGTGATCAGAATCAGACTTATTACTCCACAGAATTTAAAACAACATTTTCTTCAGAACACTGAATAAACAACTAATTGCACAAATAAAATACTAATTAACACAAATTTTCTTTAGTTTATCCGATATTCTACCAAATATTCAAAGCTGTCTTGTAGGTTATATTGTTTGCACATGAGATAACATGTTCTGAAGAGTTCTTGCCTTTCCCTGTTCCCCAAGATGACTGTTACATCTATCCAGAAAAATTGCTTAAGATTGTAAACAAACAATTGTTGGTTTACTTCATAGTATGAAATATTTCCTCCTCAGATGAGACAGCAAAGGGCTGTGTCACCTCCACTATTGTCTAAAATTAATACTTCTAGTATGTATTTAATAATATTTAATTACATTTAGATTTCATTCTTCTAACTTCTTACAGCTTTATCAGCTTAAGTGATACAGATTTTTAATGAAACATGCTATGAGAAATAATTCAAAATGTATAAAATAAAACTTCTTAGAATTCATGTTAAACTTGTTACAACTTTGGCAGACAGTCTACTCGTAACACAAATGAAGTTAAGTGTTGTTCTGAGGGGGAAATTTAATATATATATACACTCTATTTGATGACTTGAAAAAACTTTGTCACAAAAAATAAATTAAATATGATGTCAAAAAGAGTATAATTAACCCATTCATAAGTCAGTGTATAAATTCAGTTTAGCAATCTACCGCAAAGCAAAACCACTGTGCAATTATGCTGCAATTACAAGTTAATTACATAGATATTACAGCATCTACATTTTACTTATACTGTCTTTTTCCAAATTATAGTGATTAACCTTGCAGCTTCTAAGTTTTACCTTGCATAACAATAAAGCACATGACCTTGTTAAGTGCAGTTTTTCTGCTCTTATGTTTGCTTCATATAAAAATTTTATGTTAAATACTGAGGTAGCATCATTCACTATCTAGTTTAAAATGAGAATTCCTTAAAGACAGTAGCCATATTCTGTAATAATATGTTTCTAGTAAGTAAGTAATACCTAACTGGAAATATAGAAAAAAGAAAAAAAAAAGTGCATATTTATGTATATAATAGAAAGTTTTGCCATATAATGGTATGTTCCCGGAGAAAAGGAGGCTCAGGGGCGACATTATTGTTCTCTACAGGTACCTTAAATGAGGCTGTAGTGAGGTGGGGGTTGATCTGTTCTCCCACGTGCCTGGTGACAGGACGAGGGGGAATGGGCTAAAATTGCACCAGGAGAGTCTTAGGTTGGATGTTAGGAAGAACTTCTTTACTGAAAGGGTTGTTAGACATTGGAACAGGCTGCCCAGGGAAGTGGTGAAGTCACCATCCCTGGAGGTCTTTAAAAGACGTTTAGATGTAGAGCTTAGTGATATGGTTTAGTGGAGGACTTGTTAGTGTTAGGTCAGAGGTTGTACTCAATGATCTTGAGGTCTCTTCCAACCTAGAAATTCTGTGATTCTGTGATTCTGTGTTACGTTTTAGACTTGGAGTTAAGCTTTCTGATGAAATATCCCAGACCTCCTCTGAGTTAAAAACTTGGATTTAGTTTTCTCTTTCTTAACTTTTGATAACTGAAATAGGGTAAAGTACATTCATTTTCTGTAGTGGGAATATCAGTTTTTTAAATTACCTCATACTTCGCAGAAATTGTTTTCGCAGTGCCTACTGGCTTCCGAATCTCATATGCCAGAAGGTGCCAAAAGGTGCCAGCAGACATTTCTTTCCTCTCTGCATCAGCCTCTGAGTACTTCTCTCACTTCTCTCTCATAGCCACTGGTACCTGTCCCATGAACCAAGCAGTTCATATACCTGCACAAGAAATATATTTGTTCAAGGGTACAGAAGAGACACAGGCCTTATTACTATGATTATAATTATTTTTATTATTATCATTTTCTGTGCATATTGTCTATATATTAGTATATTATACTGATAATAACAGAATTTGAGTATTTGTGACTTTGTTGATTATATGAGAGAGGAATAGGAATCAGTGAAGTAATCTGGTTAACAAGTTATGCAGTATTTTCAGCATGAACCTCGCCTAAGTATTAGCTCTAACATTATATCAATCAGAATTTCTGTAGCTATTTTAAACTCCTGATGTGTTTTACCGTAATATAATTTATTTTTATAAAAGTAGCCTAAGATATCAGGCTTTCTAAAGTATCTGTTTACCTTCAGCAAAACTACATTATGTCTCTTAATAAAAATGGAGAAGTGAGGGAAAGAAAAGGCAGGGAGGAGGGGGGAACGGAAGAGGTTTTTGAACGTGCATGCTGGCAGGAGAATCTGAAATTGTAACCAAGACATGGTGTAAATGTTTTCATTTTGTGGGCCCATTCATTCACACTTAATGAATTAACTAATTTTGAATAATCATATTAAGGCATTTTGTCACAGGAGCTGAAAGTAATTCAAAGAATTGCAGATGCAGTAATAATGGGAACAGGGACTGTTTTCCTAATCCTCATTACAACAAACTTCAATTTAAAGTTAGCTCATTTCATCATAAAAAGGGAAATAAAAAATCCTGGTATGCATGTTTCACATCCATACATCTACAGCAATATCAAGAAACCAGCCAACCAACCAAAAAAACAAAATGATCCAAATGAGAAAACTATAATTTTATGAAGATAAGGATTGGAACTGCGCTATGTATTTATATCAGAGCAGTAGATTCATCATATTTTTTTTACTGTTTTCTCAATGCCCATCATATTGTTAACTAAGCATGAAATTATGTCATATCAAAAGACAGTGTTAGTTCTTAAACCTTCATTCACCCGTAACAATAAACCTGAGAAAGTATTTTCCTGTAGATAGAGGTACTAAAGAAAAAAAAGGCTTCATGTGTTAATTTTCTTCTTATTCCAAGACTTTTTAATAGATCTGTCTTTTTCTCCTGTGGTAAACATGTGCCTGGTGACAGGACGAGGGGGAATGGGCTAAAGTTACGCCAGGGGAGTTTTAGGTTAGATGTTAGGAAGAATTTCTTTACTGAAAGGGTTGTTAGGTACTGGAACGGGCTGCCCAGGGAGGTGGTGGAGTCACCATCCCTGGAAGTCTTCAAAAGACGTTTAGATGTAGAGCTTAGGGATATGGTTTAGTGGGGACTGTTAGTGTTAGGTCAGAGGTTGGACTCGATGATCTTGAGGTCTCTTCCAACCTAGAAATTCTGTGATTCTGTGATTCTGTGAAACACATGGGATTTGACATATATATAGATATATATATTTATTTATTTATTCCCTGTTCAGTGGAAATGCCAATGAATGTTTTCCTCATGCATTGCAAACATTTGTAATAATTATATTCATTACAGTACATGCATAAGATTGAATTCAGATAACTAAACTGGTGCTGTAGCCTTTTAAATATATCAAAACTATGTTTATGCTAGGGAGGAAGAGGGGCTGTTTAACTGACACACACATAAAAAATCTTGTTATAAATTGATCATTAATAAATTTAAACTTGTAATTAAAAGATAGCATCTACCCTTTAGAAGGCTGATGTTCTGGAGCAGCCATGTCATCACAGGGAAAAATTAAATCAAGTTCAGGAGATTTCTAAAAAGGAACAAAAATAGGTTTTGCCTTTGATTGTAGGAAGGTGAAGTCAGTGAGAGATGTCCTCTTCTATACTTCAGTTAGGTCAAAAAGGATTTACTTTCTCATTAGAAGCCAGTTGCCATGATCCATGAAAATACCTAATGGTCTAACTCTTGTTACAAAAAAAAAAAAAAAAAAAAAGTTAGTAAATATGGTAGGTGGTTTTTGTGAAACACACTGGATATATCTATCCAGTATAGCTTATCAACACTATATCTATCCACTATAGCTATCAATAAAATAAACATATTGGTGAAAAGATACAAAATGCATATGTCAAGATATGCATGGATATGTACAGGATATGTCAGCATATGTCTGGATAGCATGGCCACATTAGTAAAAGAACAATTCATGGGGACTTTGATTTAATTTTTATTTATTTATTTATTTACTTCCAGGTAAATTCCCTGAAGTTTCTTGCTTCATTACCATTTCATGCCTTCCATCTTACGTGTATGATACAAAACCACTGACACTTCTCTTTTGCTTTTCTTACTCACAATTTGTTTAAAAACAGGTACAGACCGATGCAAAGACCTCTGAAATTAAAGGACAAACTTTCATTGCTGTTACTTAGCCTTCCCTGGGGTTATCTCTCTTGCAATATACAATGAATATTGACAGATATTTTCACTTTAGAAAAGCTGGGTTTTTTTGAATTTTTTGCAGACTGAAATCAAGTTTTGCTTGTATTTTTACACATATGTTCACGTTTCCCATGGACATAAGCATGTAAATGGTATAATTAAAGAATCTCAATAAGACAGTCCACAGTTCTGGTATCCTCATCTGATTTAGAATACTGGGGAGGGATGTGCAGGGGAAAATTATCATTACTTTATCAAATCTATCACTGTCTTAGGAAAATGTATCAAATTTGGTCCTCAGTGTGCACAAAATAAATTGCATATATTCACACACCACTGTGCATTTGCTCTAAGTATTCCTGGGAAACACTTCCTAGCTGTAGGTTTTGAATTAATCAATCAACCTTTATTTTTATAGCACCATTCTGGAAAATAGCACTTTCAGTAATAGAGATACGAAAAACAAATCTATACTCTCCAATTAAGAATAAAACATCTGTCTTCTTGATTATGTTCATTGAGGACATTTCGGTTGTGGAAGTTCCAATAGCTATTATACATTTAGGAACACTTTAACAAATACGAAGAGGGTACAATAAAAGTATCCTGTTCACAGAGAAGAACATGAGGCCAACTGGACCTTTGATCTGACCTTATAAATCAGTTCTTAATTTCTTCATTTGGGAAAGTTAGAAACTATTTTTAAGTCATTTCTGCAGTCACAGCTAAAGGGTTGTTGTGGAATTGCTCATAGTTACTTGTAGATGTCAGACACTCTCAGACATATGGTTTAAATTTTTAGATTTTTAGATTTTTTTGTGTGAAACCAGAAGTTGGACTCAGTGATCCTTGTGGGTCCCCTCCACCTTGAGATATTCTATGATTGTATGAATTTGTCAATGGTATGGATATGTGCAGTTGAGCTAGGCTCTGGTCAGGATTGTGGACAGAAATGGGTTCTCTTATGGCTCAGGTCGGTTCACCTATTTTTTATGAGATGAGTCAAGTCTTCTTATTCTTTTTTCTCTTAATTGTAAAAGTTGTTGAGCATGATTTACTCCCATGCAGACATATAAAGAGAACTCTTCAGTTCATTAGATGAAGCTTGCCATAAGCTACGGTCTAACATCATAGTGAAACTTCAGTTGAATTGTCAAATACAAGACAAAGAAAAACACAGCTCAGACCTGAACACAAGACTTGAGTCTGTTCACATATACTAATACTCGTAAGAGCTTTGGAAGAAATAATGTCAAGCAATGAAGAAGCAGCAGGTATGTTCACCAACTTAGGTAAGATTTGATCATCAAAAATAAATAACAACACAAAATTTCAATACAATGTTTATTTCCATCTTAACATATGAATATTAAAGCTGGAAGCTTACCCAAAGTACAAAGAGGTCTCTAAAAGCATTCAAAAGCCAGTTCTTCAGTAGAATGAAGCATTAGAAGGATTGAATAAATACTACATGCAAGATGTACATTGACCCCTATTCCCACAAGTCATCCAGAGAAAATAATATTAACACTTCGGATCTGTGTTGAAAGTAAAGCTAGAACATCTGCCAAAGCATGCATAAAACTGGGCAGCTGAAGATATATGCAGAAAGACCAAATGAAGGAATTTCTCATTTGAGTAATAGTAGCAGAAATCAAAATTCGGGGATCCAGTGTAGAGGTCAAAGCACTGAAGAATGGAAGAGAAAGGCTTCTTCTAGCATGTGAAGTGAATTTCCTGCTTCTGTTCTTCTCACTGATACCTTGCAGAACTTGTTCCTGTCCCGAGCTGTTTATCCTTTCTCATCCCAGTATCTTGCTCTGTGCTGTGTTGGCTTAGTTGAATTTGGTTTTGTAAGCCTCCTGATTACCTCGTTCCAAGTCACTTTTGGGAGGTTTGATCCATCTGCCTTTCATCCTTGTATCCATATCTAAAGAGAGTACTTCAGCAGCATCATACATACTTACATTTGTTTTTGCAGATAGGTTCCTATCTTTTTCCTATAGCATAAGTGCTACTATTCTGAATAAGTTTGAAAAGTATTTTTATTAGTGAAAGAAAAAAAAAATCAAGAGTGACAAGGTCACTTATCTCTTGCTGTCAGGATGCATCTATGCTTTTATTTGCACATTTGCTGACAGGCTCTTTCTTCCTCTGGCAGTCTTAAAACTTGCTCCTTTCATCTCTGCTCAAGGTAAATGAAAGTCCTACATGCAAACAAAAGTATATTGAAACAAGCCTTAACTCACACTGTGCTCTTCTGACCTGAGTTTGCTCATTTAGTAACAGCAGTATTCCAGTCATGTAACTGTACCTAAAAATTAAACAACTAATGTTAAATAAACCACGTAGGCTCCCTTAGAAATCCAGGGATTTTCAGAATTTGAAAGATGCCTCCCTGTCTCCCTGTCCTCTTTGTGGAGAGTGGCATGCACCCACAGTGGTCATGCGTTTGTGATATTTTCTTTCCTGGCTTAGATAGAAGATGTCAATAATGTAGCAACCAGAAAGTGTTACTCCACTGCACCAGAGCCTTCACAACCAAGGTCCCAGCCAGCCTTGCCCCAGGAGGAGTGGGAAAACTCTTTGCCGCCCCTCAAGGGCATCACAGAGCCTGACAGTCCTCAATTTCTGCCTTTTTCTCTTCTTCCAACCCACCAAAGATTGATTTCCAACACCTTTTCTACATGACCTCTGTAGTAAGTGGAGCAACAAGCAAGAAATCTGAGGGGATGCTGGCAGGGAACAGGAAAGAAGATCATGACATGAGCAAAGCTTATTCTAGGTTCATCAGAGAGCCAGCAAACTCTCCGTAGTTACAGTAAAAAATATTCTGAGAACTCCTATAAAGGCTAAAGTAGTGGCTTGACTTGAAAGTAAAATAAAGCCTTCAGAGCTCAATAGACTGAAAGGTGTGATTTTAGTCGCTCATCTACACATTCAGAAACTCAAAGCTGCACGGAAAAATGCAGATTTCAAAATGTCAGTATTTTAAGGATGTGTGCAGTAAACCACCCCAAAAGTGTTGGGGCTTAAGTAGACTACAGTTATCTCTCTGACACAACAAAGAAAACAGCTGCTTACTTTTGAGCAGTGCTTCAGGTATGACAACATTAACATGTAGCAAAGTACCTTGTCACCGTGAGTACTTTCTATTGACAAGAGAGAATTTCAGGTTAATTATCTGGTTTCTCAAAGCTCTTAGCTATCCACTTTCCAGCTGGTAAGTATTGACCGTTTGGTGATCTCTGATTTCTTACAGACTCATCCTGCCATTCAGTTTGCTAGCCATTTACTGATGATTGTCCTGGGAATGTCCCAACTTTCAAAACAGTAGTGTGTTTTCTACTTCTTAAGGTTGTCAATAAATTTAACAGGTCTAGCAAGGAAAATACATCCTTATTTGTCAGGCACAGGAAACACAAGGCCTTTGTCAGATTGCCATTTGACGTTTGGGATTTAATGGGTCAGATCACCCTGAATGTTCAGTAGTATTTCATACCTCTAGCCTTCATTTTATAGAAGGCTCATTAGTGAAATACTGCACATACTTCAGGAGAATTTTAATGTTTGGGGAGACTATATTCTTTATATTATTATTTTATGTTATATTTATATATTGCTATATATAACATATATATATTGCTATAGAGATTTATACAGGAAGATGAAAGATATCAGAAGCAGTGTAAACATTGTTTAGATGTTGTGCATCAGTTATTTGGCTTTCATGAAGTTTTTTGCATCAGTTCTCTGACACCTTTTTGACATATATTTAAATACAGCACTAGGTCTTGAGTAACCCTCACAGGTTCAGTGAATAATGGTTTTGTTGTTTTGTTTTGTTTTAATATACATGTGTATACACAGATGAATATATGTACTTTCCGTTTTCTCTTACATCTTGAGGTGAGAGAAATGATCAGGGGTAATATTTCAATTTCCTTAGGAGAACCCCATCCACGAGGGATTGCTCAGCCCTGATGCTATCATCTCCTCAGTTCAGGATATCTTTACCCTGTGTGAGGGTCTTTTGCACAAAGTTGTAGAGACTTTCCACCTTTCTTTGCCATTGGTTAATTTTGCTGCCAAAGGGGAGCCCAATGGCTCAGTTTTCCATGACTGAAATCATCAAGCTCAGAATCTGTAACTATTTAAGCTAATTGTTGCCCATCTTTTCCCAGAATGCTACAAACAGCAAATGCCATATTCACTGTATTGTATAATTAATGATTAAAGAATGAATAATAAAGAAAATGGAATAAATAAGAAAGAGTAGACTACGGAGGATATATAATAAAATAAAGGAGCTCCATCCTCTTCTCAGTCTATAAGGATTCATCACAGGCTCCTGTAGGGTTGATTTGGCTGTCTTCAGATTTTTCCCGTTTATCCAGTCATTTGTAATCCCACCAAACAGCAACAGAGAAGTTCTATTTTCAAATCGTACATGATGACTTTTGAGGAGAGAGTTTAAAATTCATTATGGGCATAAAAACAAATCAAGCTGACAGAATGTTCAAATATACTGTGCTGCCTGGATTTATAATTGAAAAACCCTCTGCTGCATGAAATGAGTGAAATAGAGCAGATGAACTAGCAGACAAGCAGGAGATCAGAATTAAACAAATTTGTGTAAATAAATCCCACTTACTTATCAGATAACAGGAATTCATTTTCTCTGTGTTTGGCCTTTCTTTAAGATGATTTGAACAAATACTGGTTGGGACTAGAAGGCAGAGGGCACCCATATTGTTTTCTATTGTTTAACTATTTTGTTTCATTTAAATAGGCAGACTATATCAAGGGCCTGTGTTTAGTTCTTGGATGAAAAGGAAGAATAAAAGAACGTGTCTGATCATGAATCATAACACTGTGTGCTGAGCTCTTATCTGGGATCTTCTAAAGCTATTATTTTGGAAAAAGGCTTATTTTTCAGATGTGCATCAACTGATGCAAAGTAGATCTCTGGCTTTGCCTAAGCATCCCTGTAAAGACCAACAGAGGGGTTGGGTTGGAAAAATATTTACCTGTACATTTAACACTAGTTGTATAGCCAATTGTAACAAAGCTTGGCTTAATAAATTAATAAAAATAAATAGCAGTTTACTTTGATTCATCCATTCAAAGGTACAAATTATTTTACTCAGCGATTATGGACTAAACATTTCATGTTGTTGTCTGTTTAACAGGATCTCTGAAATTGGAGTTAAATGTCACCCATTCCCTCCCCCCTTCCTCCCCAAACAAACAAACAAACAAACAAAAAAAACTCATTGAAAAAAACAAACAGCTCATTAAAAAAAAAAAAAAAAAGCTAGATAAACACTTAAAATGGCCAATCTGGGTGATAATCCTTGGTGTTTATGTACTTTATGGTGATGATGCCTAAAAAAAGGTCTTGGGTAGTAGCAGGAAGCCAGCTTTAGTGTTGAGGCAGTGGTCCATGTAATTGTGCTCCATTTCGCATTGAATTTGATGGGACTTCACACAGGCTAAAAAACAAGCAATGGCAAGCTGCTATCCTGACCAAAGAGCCAACAGTTGCAAGTTAGTCCCACAGCACATGAAGACTCCTCCAGCCTACTGACAGCACAACTGAACTCATACTGATCAACTACTTTAAAGAAAACAAGGAAGGGAGGGAGGTTTTTTATTCCTCTTCTCCCTTTTCCCCTTCCTCCTTTCTTTTCCTCCCATGATTATTTTACCCAGACTCTTCTCCTCAGACTGAACTGATTTGTCATATATGCATACAATATCCACAACTTTCTGTAGCAATAGGAGTCAAATGAATATTATTAGATGAGAGAAGTCCAGAAAGTGGTTAAAAATATGAAAGAAAACTATTCAGAGCCTGTGTCTGAGCCCTTGAACTTGGAGTAAGAAAAATAGCTGTAGTGAAAACAGAATGTGAAAAGTTATTTCTGTCTCTTGAAAGATATTTCTCAAGAAATGTGACATCAAAAATGAGGGTAAACCTTCAAATCATTGAGCTACTTATTTATATTTTTTGAATTTCTGATATACTAAGTGCTGTTCAGTGAAGACTTTTATTTTGTGGTCTCCATGCATCAGTAACTGTGACATTGATATTTAAATGCCAGAGGTCATCACATATACATTTTTATTTGCCCTAGTCATTCTTCCAGGAAGATGATCGATGTTAGTACCAGTACTTAAGTTGCTAAGTTGTAATCATTCAACTCTGACCATTTTATGAATTGAAATTCTAGATACCAATGAGTATTAGGTTCAAAATTTATGTTGTCTTTTATGCAGTAGCATGTCTATGACGTATGGAAAAGCCTTAAGGTCAGCTTGGATAAACATCCAAAAGTTGAAAGGCTTTTCTGAGGAGTCTGAAAAATAAACCAGAAGTCTCTTGCTTGAAGATTTCTGGTGCCTTTCTTAGCAACTGAAAAATTAAAGTTTAAATTGATCTTATGAAATAATTTTTAACTTTCTGCAATTAAAGTGTTAAATTTTGAGTTATACTGAGGTTAGAAATGGATCTTGAGGGAAGAAATGGGTATGTCTTGTTAAAAATGATATTATTTTCCTCCTTGTATAAGCCTTGTTTAATAGTTTAGGTGAGTGTAATTTTTTATTTTATTTTATTTTAGATTCAGTCATAAACAGCAGATCTAAGTACAGGACGGGACCTGGGGAAGTTCCACATTATCATTAACTTTGGATCCCTAGGTGCCTTTCTCTAGTTCATCTCTCTACCCAACTTTTCCAAATTATCTATTTGGGAACTTGTTTAATTGCCCATATCCCAAGGGTTCTGTGTGAACCACTTAATTAGTCTGTAAGGTGTTCCTGAAACTATCAATTTATTTCATTTTATTTATATTATGTCTGATTAAAAAATGCTTGAGGTACAAACTCTGTTCAAAGTCACTGGGCTTTTTGTTTTACTTTACTTATTTTTTGTTTTCCAAAGTCTGGGCAAAAAGGCAGTGAGAGCAACTAAAGAGTTCAGACTTTGTATGTAACACCTTTTAATACTTGTCAGTTCCTGGTTTAACTCCCCAGTCAACCATTTCCTTGACTTAGTGACAGAAAAGGTCTATTTCTCAGTTCTAGACCTAGATGATGATGATGATAATTGCATTATATTTTCTCCATTAGTTTCAACTTATCCTTTTAATTAAAATGTAAAGGAATGACAGATCCCCCATGCTCGCTCTAAGTCTTTACTGAAAGTTCAACATCCCAAGTGGGACTTGAACTCACATTATCACAGAGCAAAAGTTCAAAGCACTAAAACAGGAAACATTAATGTGTCAAGCAAGTAAGCTAGCACTTACCAGGATCAATTTTCCACTTAGGCATCCTTTGCCCAATTGTGCTAACTCCCACTGAATCTATATGAACTAATGGACCAAAGCTGAGAGGCCAGGAATTCTAAAATCATCAATTCCCAAGACTCATTAACATTACAATTGCACCCACTAGTGTCACTGTGAGAAAGAGCTCTTTACAGGTTTGTTTGCTTTGGGTTGGTTGGCTAGTTGTCTTTGTTTTTTGTTTGTGTTCTTTCGCTGGGGGGAAAGATTTTTGACATATATTAATACTTTAACTTTCAAGTTGCCCAATTATTATTTTTTCAATAACTTTGCATGAGTATTCAGAAGTGTTAAGCTACTATAAATGCAATAAAAGCAAGGGCAAGAAAACATATTGTCAGTCTTTTATCTCACTGACATAAGTTCTTTTTGCCAATCCTTTTAACTCCTGTTTGTAGCACCCTACCACAATTCAGTTACTATTTTGACTTTCTACTCCTACCCAGATAAGCAAAATCTTTAGAATATAAATCATAACAACCTTATAGTTTAAGCTTGCCAGCAGTGTGCTCAGGTGGCCAAGAAGGCCAACAGAATCCTGGCTTGTATAAAAATCAGTGTGGCCAGCAGGTCTAGGGAAATGATTGTCCCTCTGTACTTAGCTCTGGTGAGGCCGCACCTGGAGTATTGTGTTCAGTTTTGGGCCCCTCGCTACAAAGACCACATGGAGGTGCTCAAGCGAGTCCAGAGAAGGGTGACCAAGCTGGTGAGGGGTCTGGAGAACAAGTCTTACGAGGAGCTGTTTAGGGAGCTGGGCTTGTTCAGCCTGGAGAAGAGGCTCAGGGGCGACCTTATCACTCTCTACAGGTACCTTAAAGGAGGCTGTAGCAAGGTGGGGGTTGATCTGTTCTCCCACGTGCCTGGTGACAGGACGAGGGGGAATGGGCTAAAGTTGCACCAGGGGAGTTTTAGGTTGGATGTTAGGAAGAACTTCTTTACCGGAAGGCATTGGAACGGGCTGCCCAGGGAAGTGGTTGAGTCACTATCCCTGGAGGTCTTTAAAAGACGTTTAGATGTAGAGCTTAGGGATATGGTTTAGTGGGGACTGTTAGTGTTAGGTCAGAGGTTGGACTCGATGATCTTGAGGTCTCTTCCAACCTAGAAATTCTGTGATTCTGTGATTCTGTGATCTAAAACTGTTATTAATGTTAGAAATACAGAAAATATATATATTTAGTGAATGTTGTGAGGACAATGGAAAAAATACACTAAACTGGCTGAGCTATTTTAAAATGATGATATTTGAACATCCTTTCCAATCTTTTTTCTCTTTCTCTGTCTTCTTCATTGTCAGTTTTAAGAGATAATCCTAATGTCTCAGTTAAGTGACCTTCATGCCCTCAGCCTCAAAATTCCTGCTTTTATAGAATGAAGTTGGAACAAATCCAGCAAATCAATACAACAACATAGAATCTTAGAATGATTAAGGTTGGAAAAGACCTCCAGGTCCAACCATTCCCCTGCCAACGATATTACCCACTAAACCATGTCCCTGCTTACCACATCCAACCTCTCCTTCTGGATAAGGACTGTAAAATCTTGTTGCTGCAGTGAGATTTTACTCTTGAGGTGTCTGCCATACTACTAGAGCTTATAAACTTTGGTATGTCTGGTACCTAATAATGGTGTGTAAACTATACAAGCTATGTCACACACTAAATACAGGTAATTTTGTTATTGTTATCATGTTCTATAAAGTCTTGGTTAAATATATATATTTTGAAAGATTTTCTTAGCCTTAAGATAAAATTCTCTGTTGGATCAGTGATTGCAGGCAGAAATCCATCCATGAAACACAGTTAGTTTTCAGTAACTTCACACTTCTAGTATGTGAAATGCACAAAACCTCAAATTGCAAAATAGCTATCTTTCAAAAACTTGTTACTGAAGTAACTTCTACAGCAAAAGTTCTGTTTGCTTATGAAAAGCAAAAAAAACATGTTATGAAAAGCAAGGGGAAATATAGAGAGCTTTGAGAAAGAAAAACTAAACTAAAAAAAATATATATATATATATATAATCTTTTTAAAAACTCTCTGAGCAGAACTATTTCTCTTCAATATCTTTTGAAATAATACAGATTATGCAGCAAATGTACAAAAATACACCTCAATGTTGTTACTCTACATGGATTTACAGGGGAGACAGTATGAATTAATTATTCAAAAAATAGTTTAAAAAAACTCTGATAGATATAAAGTTGATGTGCTGTGAACGACTGACAAAATAATAGAAGCAAGGAGATGATCTGCATTCATTACAAATGAATATCTATATATAATAATTCACAACATTTAGAGGTTAACTAAAGAGAAACTAACATCTTTCTGTTGTCAAGGTTGAGTTGGTTTCCCATTACAGGAAATATCCTGACAATCCCACAAATATAATTAGTTGTAAGGGAAGCTGGTAGCAATCACTACATTTAGATTGCCTAACACATTTCATTATGAGGTATTCTACTCAGTTTTATTTTTTCACTGTGAGAAGCAGCAAGACCACTGCCAACTGTCACATGGACATTTTTTAAATGACAACAGGTTCATGCCTCATTCAGTGAATTGAGACATAGAATTAAGTTTGCAAAGTCAATCAATGATAGTTACTAAGATTTTAAAATTTAATAACATTTGTTAACCTTGTTTATTTTCCTCTTAAGTAACATTTAATGTACAGCATTCTAATACCTATTATCTGTTTACAGAAAAGAAAGGATAATATATATATATATATGTATATATTATTTTAAACTCCAAAAACTGCCTCTTTCATGGCATCTTCTATTTTTCTTGTATTACTCCTTCTTCTTTTCTTGTTTTTGGTATTAAAAAATGTAATAAAAAATGTCAAAGAAAATTTATATCACAAAATCTGAAAAGTCAAACTCAGAACCTAGTGGTGGTTGTGCCTACATGGGGCACTGATTTCTCTGTAATAAATGCTGAATTGAGAATTCATAAATACCTGACTCCTATCTAAATTCTCTCTATATGCCCTTAATTTGATATTCACTGGTGGTGCGGGAAAGAGGGGGCAAAATACACCCAAGATAAGCCAGGATGAAGTCTATCTCATGTCTTCACTGATGGTGGTAAGGGGGATGCTCTTTATGCCATGCAGAAGTTTCATTTCATTTCATCATCAGGAATATTTCCTCAATATAGGTATGGATTGAATGAAGTAAATACTGCCATCTGAATGGTTATTTTGAAATAAGAATGAAATAAGAAGAGCTCTGAAATGATCAAAATGATCACATGATTTCCATCAATATTCTATACAAAACAAAAGAAAAAAAAGGCATAGAACCTTTTTTACCTGTTACTCCAAGTAACACTGGTTAGAGAATCTAACACTGCAGTGCAGGATTCTTACCTGGGACATCACATACATCTAATGATCAATAGATGTTCTTAATATGCAGTACAGCACTTAGGTTTTAGATGATGTGTCCTTGCTTTTTGTTAAGGAACTCTCACACAAAGAAAGACTCAAATTTTTGTGAAATAGAATCAGGTGTTGATTTAGGAAACTAAACCTTATACATATATATGATTATATAATTTGTATATATATCTTAAATTTGATTTCAAGCCATTACCAAGTAATTTTTTTTTTTTTTGATTTTCCATTTTCTGACAAAATACCAGTAAAATAGCTTCCTTCAGATCAAGAGCTTTGTAACCGTCAAGCTAGGCAGATTTCATCCTTCCTTTTGTTTCAAGGACTGTCTTGGAAATAACCATCATAAATTAAAAAGAGAACAGGTGTGTGTGACCAACTAAAAAATATGTTTGTATGTTTTTAGTTGTAAAATAACAGAGATGTTATATGGCACAAATCTTAAGGGTGCAATGATCGGAAGATGTGGATGCTGACATAGAAGAGGTCTTGTATTCATGGATACAACATTGTCTAGTTTTATCACTAATTATTTTATATTTATATGCAACTTTACAGAGATCCCAAAGCACTGCTCTGTATGAAAATAGGAAGTATAACTGTCTATCTCTAAAAAAGACTATTCTCTTTTTTTCCAGAACTAATTGTCTTAAAGTTTGTGTAAGATATTTCAGATGGAGCATCTGAATGTCAGCATTCCCTTTACAGTACATATCTAATCAATATAGAACAATTATAGGAAGATATTTTGAAACAGTTTGGGGATTAAAAGAGTCTAATCCTTTCAAAAAGAGATTGTATCAACAATATTCTGCTTACAGTCTCTATGAAAACCTAAGAAAACAAATGCAATTTAAACTGTTCTAAACATCGTTTTAAAAATTACTTATTTTATTAATTGAAAACTAAGCTCAGGAAAATCAATACCTAGACAATACGTAACAGACTAAAGTGGAAATATTTTTACCTGTAAATATTTCATGACTAACTACATATTTTGTTAATGAGTCAGTTCTCACATACGCTGACATTAAACCTTGAGCTGTGACTGTTTCAGCAGAATTAGACAAATGTAAAATTAAGCTCAACAATGATCAGACATTGTATTGTGATGTAGAAGCAGTGTGGAATAAAATTTAAAACTCAGATTTATAGTCCTGAGTCAAGCCTATATGTGAGACTTGGGCAACTTTTTTATTAAAGATTTTTTTTTTTTTTTTTTGACCAACCCCTATGATGTGTTAAGACCTTAATCTCTTGTCTATCTATCAGCCCAAATACAACAAAACTCAGATAGGACTTCGGTTATCTCAAGCAGTATATAATGAGGGTAGACAAGAAGTCCCATATCTTGTGGAGCCTGTGGTGCCTAGGAGAAGTTTTGTCTCATCTGCCTACAGAAGTTTTCGGTGTAGGTGTTGATGTCTGAATGATCTATCCTCAGCCCTCTGTACAGGGGAAAATAATTACTGCAGGGCATCACTTATCTGACATGTCCAGAGAGAGATGAACTGTGACCCTAAATTGTCTGTTTCTCTTCAATGACTATAAAAGGATCCCTGGATGGACAGCTCAGATGTCAGCATCTCAAGATTCCAGCCTTCAACAATTTCACAAAGTTGAACTTTTTTTTTTTTCCCCCTTTATGTAAGGAAAGCTTTCTGTGTGCATGTTTTGACATAAGCAAAAAAATAAAATGTCTGTGAACATACTTTATTAAAATATGAATATTCAACATATTTAACATTTAAGTAACAGATCTGTTTCCCCAAAAATAAATAAATAAATAAAAATAAAAAATTACTTACACATTTCTAGCATTGCTGAAAGAGAAAACATAGCAGACTTCAGTCTAACTCTTTATTGATAGCACAGTACTTTAGCAACCTCCACAATTTCCTCATTTATATAGTGCCTATCTTTGGTGTCTTTCCACAATTTTTCCACTATATTTTGTTGCTTCAAGTGCTCTTTGCTTCATACTCTGCTTTTCTGGCCATTTGCAAACCAAATCATTTCTTCTTCACTTATTATCTCTTGCCCTGCTTTAACTGACACTATTTGGAACTTTAAGATGTGTATCATAACTTCAAAATTTTTTTCAAGACCTAGTTTGTCTGAAAAAAATATTCTACAAACTGAAACATAATGACAGCGCAGTATATTATTACTTTTAATAATTAATTCATATATAGTTCTGGGCTTTCTGGATTTATCCGAGATTAGCAGAACAGTATCAGGTTTAAGTTGTTCATTGATTATTTTTCTCATAGCAATAAAAAAAGGAACAACAGCAGACAGGCAATGTCAGTTTTCTAGGTATGTTTTATAATCTAACATTTAATACCTCTCAAGAGATGAAAGGCTTCATTTTTACTTAAGCAAAGGTACAAAGTTTCTCTTAAAGGTATAGGATACATTAAAAAGACATTAAAAACACTCAAAATGTTTGGTTACTGTACAGACTATGTGCTATGGCTAGATAGTTAGTATGATAAAGTAACACTGAAAGTAAAAGAAAGCATGTGGAAACATAATTGTTCAACTGTGTTTTAAGTCCAAATTCAGAAATTAACATGAATCTACAAAAACGCTGAACTAAGCAACCTTTTCTGCCTGTGTCACTTTTACATCTATCTGTAGATTTAAATTCCATATTAGGTTGAGTTAGGTTGACTCTCCACAATGACCCACACTGTCAATGAACTCCCTGGAAGGGGTTCAAGAATATGTAGGCCATACATGGTGGATAGATGCCCCAGGCATAAGTAAAGCTAAGCTAAAGCATTTGTCCCACAAGAAATAGATGAAATAACTGAGGAATAGGCTATCTGGTCATAGACAGCACTTTGAGAATTTCACTGCCAGAACCAAACTGACTCACCCAGCCCTATGTCATCTCAACATACACTGGTTGCCATTTCACGTCTTCAAAGGACCTCAGAGAAGACCTGAGGAGCTAGCAAAGCCCTAAGAGGCACTTTCAAGGGGGAACCACAGCTGTGTGCTGAGGTTAGCATATAACAGTATAGCAGGAAATGAGGGATATCTCAGAGGAATACAAGAGACAACACATTTTTGGAATTTATAATGTCTTTTCCATCCATAGATCTCATATGCGTTAGGAAGAGATCAAGTACTACAATCCAAGTACAGCTAAAATGACATTATCTTACACATCATCTCTGTGTTAGATTATTGCATTCTGTCAGAATTTAAAGCATATAACTGAGCTAAGTTTGAAGTGATTGGCAGTGCTTTGCAATACCCTCCCTCAGTAAATGCATTACACTACTTACATGCAGCTTAAAAGCTGCCAGCATAGAAAGGACTGATGTGTCCTTCTTAGAAAAAGCTGAAAAACAATGATGGCAGAATAAAGGCAAATAAAAAAGAATCTGGTTTTTTTTTTTTTTTTTTTCCTTAAAAGGTCTTTGGCAAAACATATTTAACCTTTATATTTAAACTTTCTTTATGTTTATTCTCTTCTATATGTTTATATATTAAACAAGTGAGAGGAAATAAATGAAAAGGAGGAAGGAGAATGAAATCTGGTAATGAAAAGAAAGCAAAATATGATAATGAACACAGAAGTATTAGAGATGGGCAGCAGAAGTTATGCAGCCTTATTGCAGGTTTCCATGGTTTCTGCCCCTTGTAAAGTCTTTGCTATTTAATAGGTTAAGCTTATTCAGCTTTGAGTAGAAACATTATAAAGTATATCTATCTACCACCTCATAATTTCATGAAATCAAGTGAAAATTAATATATTTCAGATCAGTTCTTCATTGTTGAATTCACTTTGGAATCAGTTCAGTCAAAATAAAATAAAATAAAATAAAGAACTGTCATGCAAGCATGCAGAGAAATAGACAAACACACGTAAACATGGGTATCCCACATACTGAGATTACATAAACTTAAGGAATTGGGATGAAAATGACAAGTATGGAACAAGTTAAAATGTAGAAGCAATCTGATGGTGTAAACATGCACTGATGAAGAATATTTTATTAACAATTCACCATTAAAAATGTTCATGAAAATGCATAGTAATGACAGTACAGCAAGGGCTTGAGTTATTTTCTTCATTTTTTTTTTTTTTTTCTTCCTCCCTTGCCCTGAAAACAAGGCTTACTGTTGGATACTTGATTATAGAATGTTTCAAAGAGAAGACCTGAAATAGGGATTTGCCCTTATCTGTCAAGGAAACGCACAAAAGAACTGTAACTCTGGAGAATCAATTGGATTGAGCTCATAGATAGTTTTTTAAGGCCTAATAGCAGGGGACTGCAAGAGACCAACATGACAGAAAAGGTAGGAGAATGAAATACTACATGATCAGATAAAGGAGACAGGTAAGATTGTGATTATGGGTGATTTTAGCTTCCCTAATAATTATAGAGAAATCTTTGAGAGATTGGCTGATGGCATGTTTAATGACTGACATAACAAATGATAATTTCCTGAAGCAATATGTCAAGGACTCTTCCAACAATTATTTATTTATACATCTGGTGTTATTTAGTGTCCAAGATATTAATAATCATCTATGAAACTGCCGTCCATTTGTCCTAATGTTGAAAATATAAAATATGGGTTATTTCCTGAAAACTGGTTACAAACTTTCAGCAAATCCTGAACAATGAAATAAAATCTTAGGAAGATTAAATGGGAGGGCGTACCAGCATTGGTTTGGTCCTGGAAATGAAGACCTGCTAATATTTCTTAGTGTGCTTTCAGTTCATAGAATCACAGAATGGCTTGGGTTGGAAGGAACCTTAAAGATCATATAACACCAACCCCCCTGCCATAGGTAAGGATGCCACCCAGTACATAAGGATGGCTGAGGCATAAGAGAATAAGAGCTGTTACACAGCCCAGAGCTGTGTGTCTCCCTATAGCCCATTTCTCAGTTTCTGGAGCCTGTGATGTTCTACATCTCCTTTTCCTTTCCTGACACTTCCCCACTTCACTGAAACTGACTTAGGACACTATAAATTCAGTATCTCATTTTCCTTCCTAGGCCCTAACATTACTTTGTCATTCATATTTCTGGTCTCTAGGACTTAGCATTTAACTTATTTTATAAACTTCTAAAGACTTGAGAGAACAATGGAGTCCAAGCAGCTGCTCAGCTCCAAATGAAACTGTGGGTGCCACAAGACTGACAAACTTATATTAGGCTACTGTTCTGAAAAGCTACAGGAATACAGATGTAGTCTTTGTGAGTGGGGTGAGCAAGAAGGGAACGGCTAAAGATAGGTCTCCTGACCTGAAATTGGAGGCAATTCATTTCTGTGTAGAATTATCAAAAAATAATAAAAGTTAATGTGACTTTGCCTGAAGTGTAGTAGAAAGACTCTCCTGTCCTTTGCAAAGAGTGGCCCATCATTCTCTGTGGTTTGGAAAATGAAAAGTAGTCTAGAAGCCTTTTGGATAAGGCATTATCCATTGGCTAAATATGCGACAGCAATGTGGCCTTGCAGCCCAGAGAGCCAACCAGATAGTGGAGTGCATAAAAGTATGGCCAGCAGGGCAAGGAAGGTGATCCTTCCTCTCTACTCTGCTTTTGTGAGACCTCACCTGCAGTACTGCATTCAGTTCTGGTGTCCCCATTGTGGGAGGTTGTAAGCTTGGCCTAGCATGATTTCCTCTATAAGTATTGTTCTAATAACTTTGCACCTCATCCCCTCACAAAAGGAAAACATCTATAATTTATACAGAACATGAAAGATTAATAAGGAGAAATATCTCTATATATGTTTTTGATAAACAAACCAAACCAAAACGAAAAAAGAGCCAGATCCAAGTTGCAATGAAAAATGAACAAAGAAGTTCCAGAAAATACCAGTATAGTCAAGAAATTCTGAAAACTTTGCACAGGAAATGAACCAAAAATTGCTCTAATGACTCCCTAACAGGCTATGTACATGCACAGCCTATAGCACAACAGCCCACAGCAAGTCATTTATTTGAGCCACAAATAGTTCTCATCTATTCCTTTTTTTTTTTTTTTTAAAGCAATGAGAAGTTACGTCTGCTTATGTATCATAGGCATAAAAACAAGTTTAAATGGTCTCTCTCTGCTTTAATGTTAATTTGATTATTTCAGTTTTGTCTGAAGTATAATCTGTAAGTTCTCTGAAAATACTTTCACATCAAACTTTAATGAGCTGATAATGATAGCATAGAACATTTGTCTACTGTGCTTGAAGTTTATTCCCTACCAAAAGGCCTGTTTTTACTTTGGTATCCTTACAGAGTGTAGAAATGTGTCGCCCCACAAAACACAACGTAACACCTCATAGGGTATGAACAGGAAACTGAGAAGGCAATCAGGTGGAATGGGATGCTTTGTTTCGGTTCTGAGACTATGTACTGCCTGGAATGTACCAATTAACCCCTAAATTTTTATGGACTGGGATGTAGCACACCTTACTTCAGTCTAAAATGAGATTTAAGCACATAAGGGTACTAACAATCAGCAGTACATTGCACTCACTTCCGAGGACTATTTAATTGTAAAGGTATCTTAATTCAATGCATGGATCCCCTCTTATTTTTTACTTTATTGGGAAGTTCTCTTGAGTGCATGGAGGGCTGTTGCAAGCCAGTGTTTGGTGAGCAGCAATTGCCTGTACCCCAAGCCCTTGAGGAGGCTTGGATGGATTATTGTGTGATACCCACATATTATACCATATAGCAGCTTGGTGAAGCAGGTGCTTAGCCCCAAGATGACAGAATTGTATTCTAGCCATTACCTTATCTGACATGATTATCTCATAACCCACGTGTATTACAGAAAACTGCTATAGGCAGTTTAGAAGTTATACTTCAAGGGTATTTCCAAGACATTGACTTGTTGACCAATGCCGGTGATAAAGGGATCCCAGACTTAGTTACCCTGTACTATGTGATCTTTTAGAAAACAAATATTCATGAAAAATATTACTGAATTTTGAAACTCTATCACATACTCTTCCAGTCATTTGAAGCCAAAAGGTAATATAAAGCATGCATGCACTCCTGTTCTATTATGGTACAAGATATTTCCTGTCTTTTATGAATCCAAAGCTATGATTTTAACAGTTAACCTCTCTGAAGGATGCAGTCAATACCCGTAGCATACGGTGCATATAATTTTAATTTTCAAGAAACTGTAGGTGTAGTTTCACTTCATAGAATCTTGCTTAATACAAGGCAGCTGGGTTTGAAGATAGGATAAAACAGTGAATGCTTGATGTACAAAATAACATTTCTTTAAAAAAAAGACCTGTGTCAAATTGGGGTAATGGTTACTGCACCAGTGATTGCCTAAGGGTTTTACTGCTTCTTCTGACTATTTTGATATGTGTGAATCATAGATCTATAAAAAGTCTGAACACCACTAATCCCCAAAGATACAGTTTGAAATAAATTCAGAAGCAGTGATTATCTATGTATGTGTACATATACATGTTCCGTATGAGGAATCTACAGAATAGTGAACTTTTTTTGGTATCCTTTCTTCCCTTCCTGACTCTGCCAACATTATAAAACTGTATGAGATGGTTCTAATATGCAATACTAATAATTAAGAACAGAATGCATGGGGTGATGCACATTATCTTCCTATCTTGTGCAACATGGCATACAGTTCAATGCTTGTCTTCCTTCAGTGCCTGTGCATGCTGAAAATAATTGTTTCCAGAAGACAGACAAGAAATTGGAAGAGGGCAACTCTTCCCTTACTGTTGAAGTGGAATTTTCTCATATCACCAATGTAATGTTTTAAAGTATATGATATGTTGTGATTAATTTAAGGAAGATTCCTCTTTATATAAGTACTTTTATTTCTGTGCAATGATCATATGCGTTTGTATGTGTATATGTATGTGCATCTATATACCTTTACATCTATCTGTATATCCATGTAGTTTGGTTCTTCTCTTGAGACATAGAAAGTTTCATATACTTCCTCAGTTTCTCATGTTACATATGCATGAGAAGGAAACAAACAAACAAAAACAATAGGTATCAATAAACTGGACAAGACAGAAACAGGAATGTGTAAGAGCTATTCACAAGTGAATAATAATGGGTGAAGGACTAGATCATAAATAATGAAACCCATAGGGTAAGCAATGGTATGATATAAAAGCTAGAGGACATCCCTGCCTTTCTGGACCCGCAGTGGAAACTCAGATGGGCAACCTCAAGACATCTCAAAAGACATCTCACACTCTAAGTGTGAGATAAGGCAACCAAATGAAGCCCCAGCTAGTTGAATCTCTCTCTGGACTCCATTGATTGTATTGATAATTTCACTACTGATATTAGGGTATTGCTTTATAGACAGGTGACTTTAAGTGAGATGAGTCCCACTCCAATATTTAAAAAAATAAGTAAAATGCTTTCATGTTTAGACTTGATGTGAAGGGAATGGATGGAATAGTGATCATGACATTCTCAACTGCAAAAGAGATTTTGTCTGTCATGGTTGAGCCTGAAATGGTGAAGTACTTACTACTACTTGAAAAGACATTGCATTAAACTGGAAACGAATAGGTATTATTAGTGTCTATATTTTGTTAAACCCCTGTAAATATTTGAGCTTTAGATTTTTAAAATCTGTGTTTTTTATCTGGAAACCTATTTCATCTTTAAAAGATAGATGCAATATTGTTCCTATGACAAATTGCTCTCAGCAAGTGAATTACATTCTGCAACTCCTGTAGTTGCTGAGTGGTCAGAAGCAACCTCTAGTTGTTTAATAACTTTAAAAATGAAATTCCAACAACATATATCTTTATTAAATTATGGTTGAGTTCTTGGTCAAAAGCTTGAATAACAACTTTTCTGAGTGACAGCTCAAAATTATATACCTTGTAAAGAGCAATGGTGATGATCCTGACTTCAGCATTTCTGAATATTCTTGGTGTTAGAAAAGATTCCTTTCCCAACCACACCCTTAGATGGGTTCTTTAGCTTCATCAAGCACACTGCAGAAATTGTCTGCTTTTCTGCGCTTACCACCAAAATATTCATTTCTCTCTCTCTCTCTCTCTCTCTCTCAAATAAATAAATAAATAAATAAATAAATAAAAAGACTATTTTCTATCCCATGTCTTATCATGTGTAAGAGTAGATCATCTTCTGTACAGTCAGTGTCTGATGAATGGTTTCTAGACAAGAAAAACATATATTTCAACTTCGTGTCTTTTCAGAAACCTAAGAAAATTGCTGTACTGCTATTGTCTACAGTGCCCTTATCTTTCTATCACTGTCTGAAGAGATTCATACAAGTAAACATTATTGTTTAGTTGTCTCTGAAAAAAAAAAATCATCAATGGAAATGTGTTTTGATTTGGTTAAAGATCATCTTCACAATGACCAATGTCTGGAAATTCCCAGACATTAACAGATTCTCAGAGTTCAGATGAATACAGAAGGGATCTCTGATAATGATTTTCTCTCACAATGACTCCAGGGTACAGTCACACTGACCCATTATAATCTGATGGTTATCTATCCCATCCTTTGACAATCCAAATGATAGGAATTCCACTGACACTCTTGGGTATTCCAGTGCTTAATTATTCTTATCATTACAAATATATTTTTTTTTCCTACTGTTTGATGTATATCTCCTTTGCTGCAGTTAAAACCATGGTAGTTTTTCTCTCCCCAATATTTGGAATATTTTGTCATGTTTTTCTTTGTAGAGCCTTTAAAATATTTGAAGTTCATTAAGATGCATCTGTGTGGGTTTTCCTTCCATAGACTCTATTATGCTGATTTTTGTAGACTTTCCTTATAGATCAAGTTTTCTATTTGTTTAATTGTGTTTAATTATTTCTTCTGGATCCTGTCTAATTGGGTTAGATTTTTCTTTGAACATAGTGCTTATATCTGGATATGCAGAATAGTGTGACATTAAGACAGTTGAATGGAATACATTGTTCCATTCCAGGATTGTTTCATACAGTTTAACTATATTACTACTGTTTATTATAAAATCATAGAATCATGAAATGATTTAGATTGGAAGGGACCTTCTGGTTCCAAACTTGTTTTGTTTTGTTTTGTTTTTGTTTAAAAAAATTACCCCTTGTCCTATCACTATACTCCCTGAGAAAGAGTCCCTCCCCAGCTTTACTGCAGGTACTGGAAGGCTGCAATAAGGTCTCCCCAGAGTCTTCACTTCTCCATGCTGATCAACCCCAATTTTCTCATCCTGTCTTCGTAGGAGAGGTGTTCCAGATCCTTGATCATCTTCGTGACCTTTCTCTGGACTTGTTCTAATAATTCCATGTCCTTCTTTTGCTGGGAGCCCCAGAACTGAATGTAATACTCCAGGTACCACAAGAGTAGAGCAGAGGGGAACAATCCCCTCCCTTGCCCTGCTGGCCACGCTGCTTTTGATGCAGCCCAGGATACAGTTGGTTTTCTGGGCTGCAAGTGCACATTACCAGTTCATGTTGAGCTTCTTATCCGGCAACACCCCCAGGTCCTTCTCCTCAGGGCTGCTCTCGATCTATTCTCTGCCCAGCCTGATTTTGGGCTTGTGATTGCCCTAGCCTAGATGCAGGATCTTGCATTTAGCATTGATGAACCTCATGAGATTCACAAAGGCCCACCTCTCAGGTTTTTCCAGGTCTCTCTGGATGTCATCCCTTCCCTCCAGTGTGTCAACAGTACTACACAGCTTAGAGACAAGGAGGGACATCATGAGGGACAGTCCTTTTTTAAATATGGGGGTTATGTTTACCCTCTTCCAGTTCAGTGGGAACTTCACTGTACTGCCACAGCTTCTCAAATACGATCTACCATGGCTCAGCAGCTACATCCACCAATTCCCTCAAGACCCGTGGATGCATCTCATCTGGTCCCATGGACTTGTGCACCTTCAGGTTCCTTGGCTCATTTTGAACCTGATCTTCTCCTATGCTGGGTGGTTCATCATTCTTCCAGTCCCTGCCTTTGCCTTCACAGGCTGGGGCTATGCGGCTAGAATGAATTTATGAAGTTGGTGTGAAGTTTGTGTTTGTCTGTGTGTTTAACGATATGATTTATCTTCAGGTTCCTTGCTAGTAAGCTTCTATCTACCCAACCTTTTTCCACTTTGTATTTATTCATGCAGTATCTAAATTTAAATGCATATATGGAATATAGGTAGTAGATACTCAAAACATCGGAAGAAGACAAACCAAAACAGAGTGATTTTCATGCTAACATGTATTCTGAAAAGTAAAGGAGGCAAATATTGTGATGAAATCTCATATAAATAATGGATACGTCAGCATCTCAGAGAATTCTCCATTTTTAAAAGCAGGGGAATTTTATACTTTTTTTTTTTTCTCTGATTTATCTGATTTATTTCACTAACTTTCCATATGCTCTGTTTTTTCATGTTTTTCTTTGATTTTTGAAAATAGCTAATGTACATCCCTAGTCAGTACGTAGATAGTCAATTTCATGACTAGTAGATTACTACTCCTTTCAGTTACTATTTTCTTTTTTCTATTAGGGTATCTCAGAGAAATTCATCTACCTTCTTATTAAACTTGTATATTTTAAAGCAGCTGTATGTTTTCTTTATGTTCCAGGAAGAACTTACAAAAAAATGCTGGCAATTCTTCCAACAATATCAGAATAAAATTAACAAACCCATAACTACTACAGTCTTGAGAATTTCAGATTTCCCTCCCTCATGTTTACTTACTGAACTGGGAAATCATAATTCAAGTTAATTCTACGAGGTTTAGAGGTCAATGTGAGTCTTCAAATTTGAAATGGCTTAAATGTCACAACATGCTAATGATAATACTTGTGATTTTTTTTCTAGACCTGATTCTACTATGTGAATATGTAGAGCTGCCAGTATTGCTTACTGAAAAACAGGTATTACAGCCTGGGATTTTATTTCATGCCTCTAATCCCCAGGCTTCAATTTTTCAGTAATTTGTTTCAGAGTGAATCTGTGTTTCGTATGTCTATGTCAACAGTGACTGCATCTGTTGTCAAGGAAAGACTAACCAATAACATCCACCTGGACTTCTGTAAGGTCTTCAACACAGTCCCATATGACATCCTGATCTCCAAATTGGACAGATATGGATTTGATGGGTGGACCATTCAGTGGATAAAGAGTTGGTTTGAAGGTTGCACCCAGAAAGTGGTGGTCAATGGCTCTATGTCCAACTGGAGGCTACTAATGAGTGGTGTCCCTCAGTGGTCTGTCCTGGGACTGGAACTATTTAATATCTTCATCAACAACACAGACAAAGGGATTGAGTGCACCCTCAGCAAGTTTGCAGATGACACCAAGCTGAGTGGTACAGTTGATACAATGGAAGGAAGGGATGCCATCCAAGGAGACCTGGACAGTCTTGGGAAGTGGGCCCATGTGAACCTAAAGAGGTTCAACAAGGGCAAGTGCAAGGTGCTGCACCTGGGTCAGGGCAATCCCAGACATGAGTACAGACTTGAAGAACACTTTGAGAGCACCCCTGCAGAGAAGGACTTGGGAGTTTTAGTGCAAGAAAAGCTTGACATGAGCTGGCAGTGAGCACGTGCAGCCCAGAATGCCAACTGTATCGTGGGCTGCATCAACAGAGGAGTGGCCAGCAGAGTGAGGGAAATGACTGTCCCCCTCTACTCTGCCTTTGTGAGGGCCTACATGTATTTGGAGTACTGCATCGTCAAAACGTCAAGAAGGATGTGTATCTGTTAGAGCAGATCCAGAGGAGAGCCAAAGAGAAGTGCCCTGGAGCACCTCTCCTGCGAAGAAAAGTCAGAAGAGCTGGGGCTCCAGCCTGAAGAAGAGTAAGGTCTGGGGAAACCTCATTACATCTTTTCAATACTTAAAGGGGGCTTACAAAAAAGATGGAGAGGAACTTTTTGCTTAGACAAATAATGTTAGGACAAGGGGAATGGTTTAAAACTGAAATGTTTAGATTAGAGGTTAGCAGGAAATTCTTCTCTTGGAGGGTGGTGAGGCACTGGAACAGGTTGCCAAGAGAATTTGTGGAGATCATCCTTGGAGATGTTCAAGACCAAGTTGGACAAGGCCCTTGGCAGCCTTACCTAGTGGGTGGCATCTCTGCCTGTGACAGGGGGTTTGGAACTAGATGATCTTTAAGGCCTTTATATTTGAGCCATTCTACAATTCTGTGATTTATTTATTTGTTTGTTTGTTTATATCCTCATTTCTATTCATTGGAAGAAGAGAAGCAGTGCTGTTAACTCCAACTATATGTTTAAATTCTTCTCCCATTACTAGCTTTTCTTTGTGAGAAGCTGAAGGTTAGAGTTATATTTGTCAAAATTCTTCTCTAATTTAAAATGGTTAGATTTTTGAATGTTAGAATTGCTGACAGAAACTTAAAACAAAACAAAACAAAACAAAAGAAAAAAAAAAAAAGATTCCTGTCTTAAGATGCGTGATGATGTTTGACAATGCTGAAAGTTCAGTACTTAAAGATGAGCCATTATTACTTATGTTCTCTTGAGATACCACAGATGGTCACATAAATATTGATTAGAAAGGGGGTATTTGAAGAGCCTTTGGACAGCCTTTCCATGTAAGTTAATTATACATAGTATTGTGAGACATGCATTATGAAATATTTTATCTGACTTCTTAACTATAAAGAGCCAGAATGGTTACATAATAGTTTTCTTTCTGGAATATATTTTCTTGACCTTGGTTACAATAAATGTAACCTTGAAAGTAAAACATTATTGACACATTGGTAAACAAAAATACTAAGAGGAATTTTATAGCTAGCAAACATCACTTTTCAAATGGCATAGTAAAAACTGCCTTGATTAGGGGTGAAATTTGCCCCCTGCAGTTTTGAAGGCATGTGCACCTCTTGAGCCCCATTTAAATCCTCCAAATGGAAGTTAAGTGGTGGATTCCACTCCAAATACAGATTTTAAATGTTCTTCATTACATAAAAGCTCTAGTTCTTAAAACTTTGACTTTAAAAAGTATTAATGGTATTCAGGGTGGTAATATTTTCGTTGTGTTTTAATATTATTTTCATGCCTTTATCACTAATAGATTTCGTTAATAAAGAAAATAGAGCCCCAGGAAGAGTTGATGTGATTGTAATAGACTTGGTTCAGTAAAGCTCCTGCTGTTAATTAAGAAACTTTCATCTTTGAAGTGGAGTGAAAAAAATTATATTAATAAAGGTGTGTTAGGTCAGTAATAAAGTAGATTTCCCTTTGAACATTATATCTAATCAATCCAGAGAGAATTAAGACAATTATATTTTATCAGAAACATGTAGAGGCAAGGATCAACAAGGGGGATGGAGTGTGACTTTGGTATTAATTACAAAACTGTTTTAGGAAATAATCAATCCTTTGTTAATCAGGGTAGGTATATGATATGACAAAGAAATTATTTATCAAGCCACAAGGGTAAAATTTCTAGACAAGGGATTATAAGGATAAGTTTGTGAATCATAAAGCAATCATAAGCAATCATATTTAGGTGCTTCTTTGCATTTTAGGCTTTATTTCTAATTGCATTCTATTCCAAATATCACTAATTAATTTAGAAGGGAAACATTGAATGCTATAAACCATAAGAGACACATGAATTAGACCATTTTGTTTTTCAATGTTCCTGCTATTCTCTTGAAACACTACTTTTTTTTTTTTTTTTTCCAGTCTTAATTTCTGAATGTACTTCACTTGATTTGAGGGACAGAATAGATTTAGTCTCATCAGTTGTTCTTCCAGTACATCCAAACTACATTTTTGAAATCAATGCCACCTGAAAAATTATAGTAAAACTTTTTTTTTTTTAAAAAAAGAACAAATCAACTAGATCATGCACTAAAATATATCAGAATTAATGTATTTTCCCACAATCATTTTAATCATTTATTTTCATTTCAGTAGGTTTTTTTGATACCCTATCCTGACCACAATAACTATACAGAAAGAAATCATAATTATGAAGAATGCAAGAGTCAGGGATAATACTAAATATACAATTTCTTTCTTCTTAGACAGGATATTGTCATTTCTAGATTTGGTAAATTTCTTAGAACTCTTCTTCCCTGCATATGGTTCAAGTAAACTCTGCAATAGGAAATATATATCACTTTAACTCTATTTTTGGAAACATTTAAACAGCAAGTTAAGCACCATTCTTATTACAATAAATTCCAAGAGATGAAGTGTTTGTCCTCTTGTCTGTTGTTTATGTTATAATATTTAGGTACCAGCTTTTTAAGTTTCTTTCATTTTCTTAGGGGAAAAAAAAAAAAAAAAAGAATTGTCAGAGCCACTGCTTTTTCAATTTCCTACTTATTTTCTATTAGTTCTGTGACATTCCTTGATGCTTTTCAGCTACTGCTTGGTGGGTGCTTCTTCTCAGTCTCTCTGTGTAACTGTGACTGGTGAAGTCTGAGTACAAATTATTCACCTTTTTTTTAATTATTTTGACATTAATCTTACAACCTTATAACTCTCCACATCTCTTGGAATTTGCATATCATTGTTAATCTGTTTAATCTGCTGATCATCTTACTTCCTCTGACATGTATATCTCAGTAACTAATCTTTCAATGACAATACAACCCAGAGTCACCAAGTGTTGTACCACCCATCAAATACAAGCATAGAGAGTTTTTGTTATGAAGAGTTTTCAGTGTTTTTCATGCTAGACAAAATGTTAGATGGGAGGTAGAAGCTTGTGGAGAAGAAAAAAGTTGTCTAGAAATGTCAGAAGCCTTTAGCCAGTTTAAGATTCATTCAAATCCTTCAAAACTTTCTGCACTGTAGTTAATTATTATTCCTTGTCTCTCTGGCAGTGTCCCTTTAAAAATAAATAAATAAATAAATAAATAAATAAATAAATAAATAAATAAATAAATAAAGTTTTTTAACTTCCAGCAGAAGGCACTGTTTTGGTCTGTGTCTGTCCATGGTTTAGCAGGAGTCTTTGTGTAGTCCTGAAGAACAAATAACAGCCCAGTGCTTCAGTCCCCCAGTTTTTGTGGTGGCTAAAGTCACCTATTTAACTTTTTCTGCAAATGGAAATTTGTTTGAGTTACCAGACAGGAAGAAGAATGAGGACTATATGAAAACAAAAATCAGTTGATCAAAGATATTTTTCCTAGGAATCTTGAAATTAAAGAAATGAATTTCAAATCATATATAATTCCCAGTTCAGTTCTTTAACTCTCTTGCCAAACCAATGCTGGTTTCTATTGGAAAGTATTACTTTGTCTGAGATTTCCTTTAGTGTGGTTTTTATCTACCTTCTCATGAAGAAAAAAAGGTACAATAGTCTTCTCCAATAGAAAGAGACTCTTTTTTTCTCTCCCCCTCTCTCTCTATCATAAAATAAAATAAGGCAGAAAAGGATTCAACATTGTTCAACATGTCTTTTTCTGACATCTGGTTTCATTAACTAAATATCTGACTTTTTTTTTTAAAAAAAAAAGTTCTCTCATTTACACTTTTTCTTCTCTGAGATGTTAGTGTCTCGCCTGTTGCAAACATTTGCTGGATTTCTTAAACCGATCTCCAAGTGTCAGAGACACAATGCCAATGCAAACTGGCACCAAGGCAATTTTCACAGCTAAGCCAAAATCTTAACAGCTAAACAAGTCTCTTCTTTATGCAGATCCTCCCAAAGTCAGCTCTTGCTATGTTCTGACATACTGTCCGTAGAAAGGAGGGCTTATTCTGAATGCTAGCAATAACCTCTGACAGCTTTACCTGATGTTAAGTGAGTACATTTCCATTATTCAAAATATACTCACTTTTTCCCCTCAAGACCTTCACTCACCAAGATGTCTCTAGGTTATTTTTGTCAGGGTTTGAAAAATGGGTTAGTGTGATTTTTTTGATGCAAGTTAATACAATGATAAGCACAGTAAAGTCTCCAGGAATAGCAAATCATTAATTTACTTCAGAAAATAAGACCTCAGTGATAAATAAACCCCATAAGGATTCTATAGTTTTAAACAGCTTCACTGGCAGTGAATATCTGAACTGCAAAAAGAAAAGTAAAGCATGTTACTAAACCAGTAATTATTTTATACAGTCAATCAGCAAATAAGCTTGAGAATGGAGGGTACTTGACAAAGAGGTTTGAGATTAGACTTCACTAAAATGGATGATCTTTATTTTAAATGTGTTATACCTCATAATTATAGGAGTAGATAACTAGAAGATTAGCTAAGAAGGGTGGAGAAGAAAGTTCAAGGCAAAATAAATTACTTTACATTGTCATTGCAATGTAGGCAATATCATGAGTCAGGACCCAGTTTCATATATTTTAATAAACAAAGTAAATGCTGGTGATGGAAATCCTCAGTGAAATCATATGAGCTGTTCTGAAATTTCTGGTGTGTAACTATTCATTCCTCACAAGCTGTTTCTTTTAGACCAGAAACAATACAAAGACAACAATCCACCTTATTAGTAGTATTGCTTCATTTTTTTTCCCATTATACTTGAAATCATTTCCCCAAATCTACTAATCATTTACATCTTAAAATTTAATCATTTAAATTCTGTCTCAAATAAATTATTTTTAAAAGATTATTTTAACTGATAAGATTTAGATGTTGCTGAGGCAAATAACTCTGGGGAGGTTTTAAATTCACTATAAGCACAGAGTTACGAGGTTATCTATCACTATATCCACAAAAAGCCTCTAAGGAAGAAAATTTAAAACTTCCTTTCCTAAAGTACAGTTATTCCTCAATTTTACTTTCAATTCTAGTTACACTTCTGGTGGTTAACCTCACTTCTACAATCAAATTCATCCTGGATTTATGGACCCAGTTATAAGTGCTGTGACATTATTTGGGCTCCAGTCCCAGAATGGGTGCCAGTGCTGAAGAAGAACTTTGACATCTTTGCTTCCACTCTCTCAGTGCAAGCTTCGTTAAAGAATGAAATAACAGTTATGCATAAAAATAAAATAAAATAAAATAAAATAAAATAAAATAAAATAAAATAAAATAAAATAAAATAAAATAAAATAAAATAAAATAAAATAAAATAAAATAAAATAAATCATTTAGTAGCTGATAGCTGGGGTGATGTTATGCTTCTGTATTGAGTAGAATTAGTCTTTTTGATTCTCCTAGAAGTTTTAGTATTTGAATGTCAAAACCAACATGCAGATCAAGAAAGTGACATTTCTGAGATATTTATTAAAAAAAATAGAGTCAGCAGTGTTTATCATGCATTTTTTCAACTCAAGTTATTCTGGGGAAAAATAAATAAATAAATAAATAAATAAAAATGTTTGTATGCTTAGCTATCTGAGGCCAAAACATACATTTCCAGGCAAACAATAAATGATTTTAATTTGTGTAGAACCTTTTAGTCAGACATTATGAGAAGGGATTAAGACTGCAGGTATGGGATGATGTGCTGTAACATTATGCTCTGCACATGGGCTCAGCCTGAATAGTTCCCTTGGGAGCTCCACCACCCCTTGAAATTCAAGATTGGCACTGAATCCCATAACTTTATGGTTCTGGCAGTTAACAAGAGAGTCAAACACCACTTAAATGTTAGTCTGCTGCTCATAAACACCATGAATGCATTAAACATACAGCCTACCATTAAAGCAGGCTGATTGTGTTAGAACTTAAAATACAGCTCAATTTACAAAGGCAAGGATCCTCTGTGCATAATGCAACATCTTCCCACAGCCCATTTTGAAGGATGAGGATATGAATTCATCCATCCCTTGAAAACAACAAATGAAAAGTAACGGTGTTAACGATGGTGAACCGGTCTGCCCAACAGGTACATTCCACCCTGCACTACAGTAAGGATATGAAACCAAGAATTTTGCTGCTGATCAGCAAAATACATCATTTCCTTTGTATGGAGGTTCTCCAGAGCAACAGGGATACCGAAAACCTGTATTTTGCTTTTCTTATGACTATTTTCTTCCTATGGTAGGTCCAGAGGAGCCAAGCACAGGAAGCAAAATTAACTTTGATATATATATATATGTGTGTGTGTGTGTGTGTTTTTCATGTACGCTTCAAAAAAAAAATTTAGAAAATAAAACTTAAATGAAAGCCCCCAGAGCAAAACTTCAAATTTCTCTGGTGTGTTTATTAACAAAGAGTTGGTTGGCAATTAATTAATTACAGCAATAATTTTCTGCATTGGAAATCACTCAAATCTTAACCAGAGGGTCTCAAAGGAACAGGAACACTGAAATGTCTTGGCCAAGATACAAACAAGAAAATCTAGCCAGGAAAACTGTAATACATAACAGATTGTATGAACCTTGTTTCATGAATGAATCAGAGCCATGACATTCTTTTGGAGATAACCTACTGGCTCTAAGATGGTGAATTTAGTCCTTTTCTTCACAGCTTAATGTCAACCTTACAAACAGGCTTCGACAACTTAAAAAATAACACAGAAACCATTTGTACACATGGAATACAATCCAGAGCTCACAAAGTTTAACAGAAAATCTCATTGCCATTGATGGCAGTGATCATTAGATGAAAGTGCTTTAAGAAAATTTCTGAAAATAGACACAATTGCAGAGCATTGTATTAATAATTTGAAAAGAATGCCTCCATAGTCAATCTAATAAGATTATGAGTACAAAATATTAATAAAAGAACAAGAAATCAGCAGGTTTTTGTGAAAAACTCTGTTTACTTTTTTCCTATTTTGCCTCAAAACAAAACTTATAGACAAGAGATTTTTCCATAAGTCTTCAGGGAATTCATAAAACTAAACCTTTTGTAGTTGTCAGGCTCTGACAAGCAACTGACTCTTTATTTTGTCCCATTTAATCTTGATTGTTGGTTAGGGTGCAAAAGCCAATACAGAAATTCACTTGCTTTCCAGGTCTCAGGTTGTTTGCCATCTTCCAACAAACAAACAAACAAACAAACAAACAAACAAATAAATAATATATTTATTTATATTTATTTATTTAATTGCTGGTAAATGTATAAGATATATAAGATAATTTATATTTTAGATTGTCAGACCTTAGGATGTGACTGTTATATCAAAACACATCTCTTTCAATTAATTCCCAGCCAAAACAGGGGTCTTAAGCTCAGATTGCACTTTGGTCTTATACACGCTGCATGAGAGTGGGTAAACTGGGCTCACACATGCCATACTGTCAGGATGCCTCTGAACTGTCTCCAGAATTAGGATTGTAGGCAAGTGACATTTTTTTTTTTTTTTTTTTGGATGACTGACAGACTTTTCACCTTGGGTTTGTTGCATATACATTGACTTTTGCCAGTATGTCCTTATTGTGGTGCACTGCGTATCACAGCCATGCTAATCCACTTCCAGCTTGCCTGGGGCTCTCCGTGCCATCCTGGTTTCCTGATGCTGATGTACTTCTCCACAGCAGGAGTCTCTGGGTCTTTGAGAGAGCCTCCATGACCTGTAATTTACCAAAGGAGTAACCTTGTGACCTTAAACACTGATCTTAAACACTGAAATGATAATGCAATTATACCATATACTTATATTTTTAATATTTTGAATATTATTTATTAGTATTCATAGCAACAAAGATCTAAAATTATGATAAATGCACTACTTTTAAAGGACTAGTCCAGTTTTCATAGCTTTATAACAATGTTAAAAGAGCAAATAGAGAATGAGTTAGATCTCCAGATCAGTCAGATTTAAAAGATTATTTCCAAATAATCTGGCACTAGCAACTGTATCTATTTAATCTCCACTTAATTTTTACTGTAATGTTAATTAGGAGATTTAAGATATTCAGAAAACAGGAAGAGACCCTGACAAATGTGAGTAAGACTGAGGCTGTTTTCTGTTTTTCAGGTCAGGTCTACAGCTTAAAAACGAGGTTACCTTTTGTACAAGGACATTTATACATGGTTTTGGGGTTGGACTACAGATAATTATAGATGAATCATTAACAGCAAAGGAAGAGAAATCTCAAGGCTGCAGACTTATTTGGGGCCAATGATGAAGAAAATTAAAGTCAGTTTGAAAAGAGTATGTACAGAAGTGGACAAAAAGGATGGCAAAGGAAAATAACCTGATTTTTCATTTGGATAACTGAGGGAAGCTGTCAAATGGTTTCACCTCCAGGGCTTCTTTTTTGAATTAGCACTAGTTTGACAGTTGCTGCTGTGAGGTGCCTCAGGATTAAAAGTGTGGAGAATAGAGATGTCATTCTGACTCCAAGAGAAGATGACATTCAGTAGATTTGTATTGGATTGCATCTTTATCACAGTAAAAACCATGTCTCACTTGTTCTAGTAAGTGTCTTACTTGCTTTTCATTTTCTGGACACCAAAAAATGCAGTCTGACAGTCTGATTAGCTCTCATAACTTCCATTAATGATTCTTCATTCAATCACATTTTAAGGGACATCTATTCCATAAAATCAGGGATATCGAGGACAAGACTATAGTGCCATACCAATTATTGTCTTTTTTTCTGGCATCCACATGAAATACAGAAATGAGTGTGTTATTCAACCAAAATGAGAAAATATTTATCAGAGTCATCACTGAATGTAAATGTTGTCTCCCACGAGAGTTCTACCTGAAATGTAGATAATTATATTATCCTCATTTATGTATTTCAAATTTCAAAAATCTGAGGATTCATTAAAATAGAAAACTTGTTCTGATAGTTTTTTCTTTTTTTTTCTTTTTTTTTTTTCCTTTTTTTCTTTTTTTAGGAGCTCCTCCTAATATTCCACTAAGGGAAAAAATATTAAAATAAAAACAAAAAATCCTCTTTGGTTTCAAAAACGTTAATGATGTAATGGTAATGATAACAACCCCAGAAGAGTAATGTTTGAAGACATTTTCCAATTTGGAATATTAGCCCAGGGTACATCTAAAAAGCATAAAACACAGGATAGTATGTACAGTCCTTCTCAGACTAAAGCTTTTTTAATATGTTCAAAATTTTGCAGCTGAAAATGGGACCATCTAAAGCTGTTAATGAAATCATTGCATTCTAAATTGTTCCAAGTTTCTTGTTTTGTTTTGTTTTGTTTTCCTTAATTTTAATATTCCAGTATTAGTATGCATAAAATATTAGTAGATTAGGACTCTTTTAAATTAGGTATTTTAATTAAGTGGCATCTGGAAGGTAGAAAATAAAGAGAGTCTTAAAATGTGATGAATATGCAGTTCAGAGGCAGAAACAGCAACAGAATTTATATCTACTGCAGTGTTACTCTTAAAACTTACACTTAGTAGTGTTGTTTCTATAAGTATTACAGAAAATATTTACTATAGCATTGAAACATAAGTGGATTAATATTTTATTTTATTTTATTTTATTTTATTTTATTTTATTTTATTTTATTTTATTTTATTTTATTTTATTTTATTTTATGTTTTAAGAACTGAACTCACAGAACTTCAAGGGAAATTAATACCTTTAGTTAAATTCCTTTTTCAGCTGAGAGAATTATTTTCTCTCATGATACCCTTAAAAAAAGAAACTGAATTATCTACTTGGGCTTCACTTAGCCTGAATAAAAGAGACAAACTTTTTGGTCTCCTATGGTAAAATAACCTTTTTTTTATTTTTTTCCTTTTTTTTTCTTTTTTTCTTGAAACTTTGTATTTTCCCTGAATTTACTTTCTGATTTGTGTTGAAAATGTGTTACCTACTGCACTTAAATTTCATATTTGCCTTTTTCTTGATGGCCTTATAGTGACTTTTAAATATCCTGTGATAGACTAATCTTCCAATTTCTGAGCAAAAAGTTGCTAGCTCATTTCTGAAATTTTGATTACTTATCCCTGATGTTTGATCTCTTCAATTTCTTTTCATTTCTACTCTTTTCCTCCTTAAAGCCATTCATTCTTCCAATATATTAATAGATTTTCCAGTTTTGCCCAGTTTTATATCATCAGTAAACTCTATGAAGTCACATCTGATCATATGATGTCAAGATCATTAAAAAAAAGCATTGATAAGACCATATTATCTTCATCAAGCACCTTGCTAACACTTTCTAACACTTTTTTTTTTTTTTTTTACTAAGCTTCATTTTTCCCAGTTTCCATTTTTTCTTCAGTATCACTGAAGCTATTACACTTATTATACTTTATTACACCAAAAAAAAAAAAAAAAAAAAAAGGTAACCTTGCAAAGGACAGATCAGACTAAACTAGAATTCTACCTTTGGGAAACTCATTTTATTTTTTACCACCTTACCTTGGATCAAATCAACTAAAGTAACCAAGCAACATAACTTAGCTAAGTTATAGGAGTATAAATAGGAGTATTTTTATTATGATAAATTGTGACTAATTTAAATATTCTTGTCTCCAGTCCAGAAGTACATATAGGTATATATGTACTTTATATAGGTAAAGTTGACTATGAACAAATGAGAATGAAAAAAAAAAAAAAAGATTGTAGTTCAAAGGGAATAACAGTGTTTTGTTTGTTTGATTGATTTTTTTGTTTTGTTTTGTTGTATTGTTTTTTTTGTGTGTTTGTGTGGTGGTGATGGTGTGTTTTTTTTTTTTTCTAGATTGTTGCTTTGCCATGATTGCCTTATGTTACCATCAGGCAACATGAGAAGGCCTCCTAGAAAAAGCATAAAAAGCATTTGCCCCATGTTTTGACTGCCAGCAAGTCAAGCTGTCAAGTTAAAGCATAGTGTGTTTTTATTTTTAATATATATTTTTAGGGGGATGATATTTTTTTCCCCTGAAAGGTTATTTAATTTCTGCTAGAATAAACTCAAAGTGGAATTAGATATCCAAACAACAAGCAAACACTTGTTAAGCTTTTGGAATTTCAATCCCACACTTGAACTTTTTGCCTAGGATTTCTGTCTAATTTTCATATATAAATTTTCATATCAACAATTTTCATCGTTTCTAATTTTCATATAATTTTCAGATTAAACAATCTACAAAGATATGTTTGTTGTTTTTTGTTGTTTTTTTTTTTAACCATTACAATGAAATAAATGTATATGAATTGTTTACCTGTTAATAATTTTTTACCTGATATTTTCCTTCAGATCTCTTTTTTCTTGTAGAATATTTGTATATTCTTTATATACAAATTTTATGGATATAAATATCCATATAGATCATAGATTCATAGAATATCCCAAGTTGGAAGGATCATCAAGTCCAACTCGTGGCACCACACAGGTCTGCCCAAAAGTTTAGACCATGTGACTAAGTGCACAGTCCAATCATTTCTTAAATTCAGACAGGCTTGTTGCAGTGATTATGTCCCTGGGGAGCCTGTGCAACCACCCTCTTGGTGAAGAACCTCTTCCTGATGTGTGTGTATATGTATATACACATATATACATATGTATACATATACGTATATACGTGTATGTATACGTATATACATATATATGCACATATATACGTATATACATGTATATGTGTGTATGTATACATCTTTAGATATATTTGAATATATCTAGGACTGAAAACTGAGCTCCTACACTAAGGAGTTTAAGAACAGCTTGGATCTTCTCTATACCTTGAAAGAGAGAGCTTGCTTAAAATTTGAAGGAATAAATAATTCCTCATGTTAGTCCATTTACAATTTTGTCTCCTGTGTCTGACAACAGTGATGACCATTGTATTTCTATGCCCCCTGAACTAACAGGAACTGCCTTGGGATGACTGGCTCACTTCATTTAGACCAAAGTTATTAGAAAATGATTAACTGAATTTGACATGGTGTAAAAGAAGGGAAAGGCCCTTAATCCTATTACAACAATGTTTTTCTTTGGCTATTATGTCTGCAAAGTTGCTGCAGAATTTGGAAGAACATTAGGATAGAAAAACGAAGGAGACATAAAAGACCAATGCAATGGAGGAAGGATAAAAAAGTGAATACTGACATGTAAACTTCAGCTGACAGTGCATCACAGCTTTTTTTCTTTTGCAGTTGTCCTACTGGTTACTATTTATTTAAAAGGGTATGTTTCTCCAAAGCAGTTTCCTTACCAGAATTACATTTATCTTTATTTTCGAAATAAGAATAATAATTCTAAAAAGGTAAAAATATAGATATATCATATAAAGAAAATTTGCTTTCAAAAACCATATAATTGCTGTTAATGAACCTTTTCTAGGCAATGACAAAATGGTATAAAACATTTCTATTATTTATTATAATATTTACAGAGGTGTTTATGGAGCAGACAGACATGCACCTCTGCTGTCCTGGGCACTGGGAAGAAAGAATTATTTATAGTCATGCCCTAAACTTCTTACAATATAAATAGAAAAACAGACAACATATGAATGGAAAAGATAGTATGATAGGTTGCATATGTATGTAAAAATGTTTTGGAAACTGTTGAATTAACTCTATTCTTATTTGGAAGAGACATTCACTAGAAGAAACACAGAAGCAATGATGGTGTTTAAAACACAGAGCCAGGGAGTAGGCCAAGAGAAAAGAGAGAGAAGGAAAAGAGAAGACAATTAAAAGGTGGCAGAAATAATGTGGAGGCTGTGAAGAAAGAGAGGTGAGAGGATAAACTAACTTCCATGACAAGATAACACATCTAATATAATCAGATTATACTGGCTTTCCAGAAAAAATCATAGGGCCAAGTTAAAATGGAGAATTTAACTTGAGTAGCTTGGTGAGAAGCAACTACACACGGACAAAGTATGGACTTCTGTTCACTACAAAAATGTTAAGATATCAAGATTTCCAGATGAAATCATAGTAATTATCCCTCCATAGAGGTTAGAGGTGTAAATATTTTTATAGATATTGTATCATTTTAATATTTCTTCATTTGTTATGTAAAAAGTTCATCTTCAAACAAAAGAATTTCAAAAAATGTATAACTTTTTCTCCAAGAAATCAAAAAGTGATTTTATAAAATTTTCAAATAGTTTTATTTTCTGTACAAGATGATATCATGCAATTTTGTCCAAGCTGATATCATTTCAGAGAAAAGGAAGCAAACTGGTTTTCTTTGAATAACACTGAATGAAAGAAAATTGTTTGCATTGAATTTTCCCAGACAGCTGTTTTATTAACATCCTCAATTTCCTGTGCTAGAGTTATAATATTAATTAATTTTATAAACAGAACTTTAATATAAAAATTCAAACCATGCTGTGAACATGGCAGGAGAGGGACTGGCCACTTCTGCATCCTGTGAGCTGGAACTTGTACACACTGTAGGATGTGGCATTAATGGCCATGCTATGGCCCCAGTTGCCCCTGAGCAACTTAGTGAGCAAGGACAATTTTGATACAAGAAAGTAATTTTATACAGTGTAGAGCTGGGTAAAGGATACCCTAATATATGGAGGAGAATCACCAAGAAATAGTGTCCAATAGTGTCCAGCTTTACCCCTGCATTCAAAGGAGGAAATATAATAAATAATAATAATATAAAAAATGATAATTTATAACAACTGGTGAAACATCTTGATATTTTCTGATACTTGTTTTGTAAAGGACACTGATGTTTTGCAAACAGCTTATGCATTATTCTATTAGAACAACAGAGAAGAGATTCTGTCACTGAGACTTTTTTGATTTTTGATTTTGCCTTTTTTTCTGAGGCTCCAGTACGTGACATGCACAGTGAAAGTATGATACTGATTTAGCAAATGAAGAATGTAACACCCTGTAAATCATTCATCTTTCAAGCACAGAAAACACTTCCATGACAGAGAACATATGAGATATTGAATGATATACCTTTATACCTTTATTCTCTCCAACAGTTTTATTTTATCTTTCATGTCCTGTAATTACATTTTATTTCTGTGAAACTTTCTTTGTTTCTTCTCACAGTAATCATACAGTAAAAAAAAAAAAAAAAAAAAAAAGGAAAAAGCATAAAAAAGAGAGAAAAAATAAAAGACATCCATCTATAGTACTTGAATGATAGCTGATCTTGATTGCAGACCAAAATCATTAAATTTTGATTTAATGATTTAAATTTTGAAGGCATTTCAGGTTGGAAAGTTTGATTAATATCAAACAAAGCCTTCAACAAAAGCTTCACCATTTTTGGAGTGGAGTGGCACATTTAATAATTATATGAAATGGCTTTAATTTTCAACACCTTCACCTTTTTCATTTCCATAAGATTTCCATAAGATTGACAGGATAAGAATACTTAATGCCTAAACAAGATATGCTAATATTCACAACCATCAAACTTTTTGTATTTTCTAAATGTAACTCTAAGACCAAACCAAAAATTGTTACCTAAGTTATTTCCTCTATTGAGTTCCTTTCATTACAGAAAAGAACAAAAAAATCCATCACTTAATGTTACAGATTTATTAGTCCTACAAATGGGTTATTAATCCAAAAAATACCAAAAAGATGCAAAAATAATTTTTGACAGATTTAAAATAAAAATAAACAAAGGTTAGTACATTTCTTTTATTCATATTTACTTAACTATCTTTTGCAGTGATGAATAATAAATGTATATATACATATCAAATCTCCATATGTCAAATAATTGTCAACACACAGAAGAAAAAAAATATCATTCCATGTTATAAATCGGTGTCTGAAAGTAAACATGTTATTTAATTTTCTTCATATATAGCATTCCAAACTGTAGGCAACATCCCTTGAATTGTCTGAGATGGCCCAGACACATTGCCTTGTAAAACAAGTAATCTACACATTTTGGTAATTGCTCTTTCCACTGCATCCAGTGATTAGCAAGGGTTTCCTCCTAGTCTCTTTAAAAACAAACAAACAAACAAACAACAACAACAACAACAAAACATATTTTTAGATTCTTAAAGATTTTGCAAACAGTTTGTCCACAAATTGTCACATTGCCTTAAACAATCACTAAGGGATGCCATGGATCATCCACGTCTTTGACAGTACAACAGTCCATCTGGCTGACGTAAAGGGTGGCTGGTGGCTGAAGGACTCTTCCTTGAGTTTAGATTCTTGTGCACAAGTTAGAAAATCAAAGTGCCTTCTTTGGTTATCAACGTACTTGTTCAAAGTCCTTTCCAACCTATTAAAATGTTAAAGGCAGACAAATAAATACAGGGTAAAAAAGAACGGGACAAAATAAAAGAGAAAGAACAGTGAGAAAACAGTTACAAAACAGTAAAACAGAAAGTACAGTTATGTTGATGGGAGCCTGGAAAAACATTAAAAGTTACAGAATAACTCCTAGGATTTTAGTTTAGCATCCTCTCTTGTCTCAGGACCTTCTCCAGCATAAAGTTCTAGCTCTGTACGGAACTAAAGTTGTCTATGCCATGCAAGAAGATGTAACATCTGTAGGGCAACCCCTGATCTTCTCATATTTCTCAGTTCCTGTGTTAACACATTTTTATTAACAAGAAAGATAAAAACTCACTTATAACTCTCATTCCCCTATTTTCCATTCTTCAGTGGTTAAATGGATGACATTCTTGCTGGCAAGAATGAAGAAACTAGGTGGGATTAATCTCAGCAGCTGTAATGTAAATAGGTGGTTTCTATTTTGGGATTTCCAAAACAGCATTTATTTATTTATTTATTTTTAATTGGTGACCTTTTGAAAAGCTGTCTACCCTGTGTCTGTCTGATTTAAGATATTCATTGAATTAAATATTCTTGATTGGTCTCAAAAGTCAGTGCAGAGCAAACAATAAGTAGTTAATAACATTACAATCAATGGAAATAATGGTATCATGATCAATACATTAATTAGAATAAGTAACGCTACTAACATGAAGGAAGGTTTCAATTTCTGCAGTGAATGGACTCTGCTGTCAGGGACGTCCTTCATATTTTAAGTATACCTGGTATGATTTGGTCATAGACATAGCTTGCACACCACACTTAAGTGTCATGTCTGTTAAATAAAGAGGGCCACATATCGTAGAGCATGAAAGAATCATTAGGTTTTCCTATTACAGGAGCATGAAGAGGAAGGCTATGGACACAATAAGGCTGCTCCCACTTGATGAACAAGGAGGGCTGACAGTCATATGTAATATCTCTCTGAACACCCATAAAATTAAAACATGAGAATTCAGAGAGATTATAAAAGGAGAAAGAATTCCTCACTTTTTTTTTTCTCTATCACTTTATGACCTTAAAATACTTTGCAAGCAATACAACACTTAAGAAATTACTAGTTATGTAATAAGTCTTTATCCTTATTTTGATTGTTTCATGATTACAGCCCAATGACAATCAAAATTAGAAATACAAACCTATATTTGCAGGTATCCTAAGCCTAACATTCAAATTTATTCACACCATGAACCTGAAAGAATACTTATCCAGAATTTTATGAAACCTCTTTAGTTTGCAAATATGGAGGAAAAAAATCTTTATTTCATTGAATAGTGGAAGCAGAGAAATGAGACCAGAAAGGATTTCTTCTTTATATTTTAAAGAGGTTCCCCTTGGCTCTTATTTCTCACCAGCTCCAACTCAATCTTATTTTCAATTTAGCAGACACCAAAACATTTATATACTTTAAAATAACCATAGAATCCTAAAATCATTAAGGTTGGAAAAGACCTCCAAGATCATCCTGTCCAACCATTTCCCAACCACCAATATTACTCACCAATCCATGTCCCTAAGTACAAGATCCTACCTTTCCTTAAACTTCTCCAAGGACATTGACTCCACTACCTCCTTAGGCAACCTGTTCCAATGCCTTACTGCTCTTTCTGAGAAGAAATTTCTCCTAAATTCACAACCTGAACCTTGCCTGGCACAGCTTGAAGCCATTCGCTCTTGTCTTATCTCTAGTCATCTGTGAGAAGAGGCTGGCTCTCTGAGGTAGTTGTTGGGAGCAATAAGGTCTCTCCTGAGCTTCCACAAAATGAAAAATACTTTTAATTTGATTTAGTTATTTCATTCCTTTACTCTTATACAAATCATTCAATTCCTTCAAATTTAAACATTTTTCAAAGATCTTTTCAAAGTTCAATTGAATTCCATCAAGACCTTCCGTTCTGAGGATAAACATTTAATTACTGTTTTTTGTTCGGTGTTTTCTACAAAGCACAGCAACCTACAGACTTTTGCTGCAAAACTGGTGTGTCAGCACATATCCACAAAATATACAGATTCTTAGTTTTAGGGATTTATTTCTTTTTCCCTTTTCCTGTCCCAAAATGCACAATACATTTCAAAAGACTTTTAATATGAATATTTATTGTATAATATGTAATGGTCTGGGACATGCAGTTGTGAGATCAAAATTGGCTCTTTTTGGATTGTTAAATTTTTTGCCATTTTCCAACATTAAGTGAGAATTGCATTAAGTATCTCACTTCTGTCACTTGTGCTAAAGGAAATATGTGATGTAAACTTTAGTGAATTAGTCCTCTTGGGTACCATTCATGCCAACTAAAAACTTATTTCTGTTGTGTAGAATTTTTTGCACACTCCATTTGGAGAAAGTGCTGAGCCCAATTTCTGTTTCATGAATAAACTTCAATGAACTGTATTAATCTATTAAGAACACAGAAACATTGGAAGTGACCCCGGTCTGGCAGGAAACAGTGAGTGACTTAGTAAATCATCACTTTTGAGATTTGGTAAACCATGCTACAGAATTGGTTCTTTCTACATTGCTGAGGTCCTGTGCAGAGGGGCTGCCTCTGCCAGAGTATGTGTTACACATGAACAAGACCTTTAAGAAGGAGAATCAGAAAGGAAGGCACCAATAGACCCCATAGCACCCTTCCCCCCCACCCCCCCTTTTCTTCTCTTTTAATCAGTCCCCTGTTTCAAGTGTATCAACTTATGTGCCATCTTAAAACATGAGAAATTATCTACTTCCGTGTAATTGGACAGGATTTTATGTCTACATAATTCTCAGAGAAAGAGCCTAGATAGATGCTTTTCTGCATGTGAATAGCCCAATTTTGGCTTCACATTCTTTTCAGTAATGGAAAGAGACAGTGGGTGACATTGATTGTGAAATGAGACTTATGGCCTAGCTGAGGTTGCAGGAGATATCAAAGTGCTGGTGGCAGGACTGCTATAGGCTAAGGGTATCATTTTGAAGACTGGAGAAATGGAGCTTCTCCCTATTCAGTTCTCTTCCCTTGTCCATTTCTTCAAAAGAAATACACCAGGGGAAAGTGGAGCACCCATGTAAACCCTCACAACCCTCATAGTCATAAGGTTTACTGATTTGCTCCAGATTTATATGACCATGGAGTAAAGATGGTACTTACACCACATATGACCATTAGCTGCATGGAAAAATAAGGTATTTTCAGTGTATCATGCAGACCAGCATACCTATAGTTAAAAGGCAAGTAAATTCTGAATGACTTCTCTGATTTGAAAGTGACTGTAATAAAATCTTATTAAGTATATTGACAGCTGTCACACAATGGACATCTTCATTGAAAAGAATCAACCTTTAATTGCCAAGACAGAACCCAAGTGGTGGTGAGGCACTGGCACAGTTTGCCCAGAGAAGCTGTGGATAACCCATCCCTGGAAGTACAAGGGCCAGGTTGAATAAGGCTCTAGGCAATCTAATCTAGTGGCATCCCTGTCCGTGGCAAGGGGGATGGAATTTGATTATCTTTATGGTCCATTCCAACCCAAGGTTTTCCATGTTTTTATGTTTCTGTGATTCAATTAATAAGTGGGTCCATATTACTACATAAACACTATGGAATTTCTGTTCAGCAAGCAAGGGAAAAACAAACAAACAAACAAAAAAATGTGTGTTCTTACATGCATACATAATGCATATAAGTATCTCCATATATTTGTTCTAAACTTAAAATTCTAACAAGTCAGAATAATGCATCCTGATCTGAGATAACATAGCAAAAAATAACCATGTATCAGTAGTTTAAAGTTAGTATGGCAAATGGTTTTTACTTTTCCTTTTATATATATATATATATAATATTTTAAACCTTCTACAAGAGATCTAGCAAATGAAACTGAAGTTGAAAATCAGTTTTTAAAAAGGTTTGCTTTTTTGGTGTTTGTTTTTGTTTTGGTGTGTGTTTGCATGTGTGTGACTTCAATCCTCTTTATGGCCCAGTTTACATTGTGGGATCAACAGATATTCAGATATCTTCATCAGTGCAATAGAAGAGGGCAGTGAACACTGGCATTAGGGTGAAGGTGTAATACAGCAGATGAAGCAGCCAGGGAATTTCTTGAACTTGTCTTCTTATATGAAAAAATTCAGTGTGCATATCATCTGGGAAGACTTCTAAGTAAGTCTATTAGTATCCATCCAACCTTAAGAAGTAATTATGTACATCTTTCTCTTCAGTGCATACATCTATTCCTTCAAAAAGTGGAGGAAGGAGGGAAGGAGTTCTTAATTATGACAATTAAAGCAGAATTACATAAGTTAATTTATTTAATTTCTATGACATAAGGTCAATAATCCTATTAGTTGTTAATGCATTTATGCTCCCTAGGCGATCACACTGATATTATACCTGCGTACTTGCAGCATTGGGCTAGAGCTGCCTGATAAGAGCATTGAACCTCCATTGTAATGGTGATTTACTTGTGGGGTAGAAATATTTTTATCATGTAAATAGGAGGTAAAGCTCCATTCCATTTTGTACTGATATATTGCTGGAGTGACAGGTCAGCAAGAAGAGGTCATAAAGGTACTTCAAGGGGAAAAGGATGAAGAATAATGGAAAGGATATGGAAAGGAGAGGATATTCATTCCTATATAACATTCAAAGATGTACAGCATCTAGATAACATTCAAAGATGTACAGCAAAACTGTTTGCAAAGACACTTGAGTTTTCCAAGACTTCTGTCAGCATTTCTCAAGTCAAAGCAAAATTATTCATATTCTTTCAGTGTTACTCTTCTATGTTGAGTCTGGGATGACCAAAGAACACAAGTCTGATGTTGTGGATACACAGAGAATTGAAGACAAATTTGTAAGACCCAAAACAATTAATTTTCCCTATTATCTTAGTTTTTGTAAATACAAAACAAAACAAATAAACAAACAAAAAACTTCTAATCATGAGCTTTGTCCTGTTCAGATATATTCTAGATATTCTGTAGAGAGGAGACCAATAACGTGTTAGAGATTTATTTATTTATTTATTTATTTATTTATTTATTTATTTATTGCTTTTGATCTTTGAAATAGTATAGATGGCTTTATGTGTGTATATATATGCATATACAGTTGTATGACTGCTTATATGTAGATGGTTTTATGTATGTTTGTAGTATAGACCGTTTCATTAGGTCTCCATATCCTGAATTCCTCCGGTCCTTTGTAGTTGTCATTGATGTCATTAGACCTAAGCAAAATGTTATTGTGGTCAAATATCAAGGATTTCACTTTGCATGTTATGAGAACAAAGAGAACCTTAGCAGATTAATTTTTAAGAGAGCAATACCTTCTTCCAGTCATGATGGGGTCTCATCAGATGTAGAGGGAAAGCAGGTATGTTAATGCATCATTAATCATTCCATCTTCCCCTTCCCTGTTTGTGTATTCCTAGTAGTGCCCCAGGTAAAACAGAATGAAAAATCAATATATGTAATATAAAAACAAACAAGTTAAACAAACAAGTTAAAAAACAAGTTAAAAACAAACAAACAACAAAAACTCTTTCCTTTGGCATAAATATGATTTACACTGTTGTAAAACAAATTAATTCAGTAAGATTCTTCTATCATAAAAGTGGTGTACACGTATGTTGAAAATAGTCTTCATGCAATACCTAGCAGTGACCAGAAGTATACATCACACATGGTAGAGAGGTGCAAGGAGTAGTACAGGAGACCGTTTAGGGAATGTACACAAGTCTGACCCTTGAATGCAGATGGCTCCTTTAACCTTCCCCATACCTGCAGTTATTTCTTTAGGAATATTAGGAAGTCACAAACCTCTCTCTATTCCCTTTCATATCTGTTTATTCCTTCCCACTGTTAGTTTCACAGAAAAATAGAAAGTTTAGATGGAATGGGCTTCTAGGGGTCATCTAGTCAGCCTTCTGCTCAGAGCATGAATGTTGCTGACCTATGTCAGGTCAGCAGTGACTGCTTAAAAACATCTGGAAAATCTCCAAAGATGGAGATTCCATAGTCTCCCTGATCCAGTTATACAATTCCTCCTGTTCCAGCATTATGAAATTCTCCGACTGTAAAAGTGGAGATTCTCCCACCTTTCTGATGTCTAGTTTGAACCTTCCAAGTCACAGCTCATGTCCACTGAACTTTGTCTGAGAATTGTAACTCCTCTTGAAGTAATTGCAGTCTGTCATGACTCCCTCTTTGATTCATATAACTCATACTAAACTTTTCCAAATCCCTTGAACTTTCTAGGCTGTGTGCTCTAGGCTACTTACATTGGTTGCTGACTGTTTTCTTCACATGCTTCTTGAATTTGAGAGAACCAAGGCTGAACACTGTGTTCCTGGTGTAACTTCACCAGCATTCCTGAGGAAAATAACACCAGCTGTCTCCTCCATGTTCCTCCTACTGTATATAAATATGGATCGTGCCTTATTCACAGTCTTGGCTCCTGTTAAACTTAGAGTCCACCGTGCCTTTCGACAGAGATCCTGTTCAGCCACTTGGTTCCTGGTGGTAGCAATAAACATCTTTATTCTGCCCATGTGCAAAATTTTGCTTTTCTCCTTGTCACTCTTCATGAAGTTTCTGCTTACCAAATACAGTTCATCAAAATCCCTCTAGGTTGAGGCTTATTTATTTGTTTTGTCAGTCAATCAATAATGTAGTATTGACTTTGCTCATTTGATATCTAATTTGTCTTATCTAATTTGTCTGCCTAATTTCTCCAATCCTTTTTGAACCTCATGATACTCTGTGTCTCCACAACTCCACAATCCCCTCTGGCTCCAGCATTTTCTTTCTTCCCCACCCCCCAACCCCCCCCAAAAAAAAAAAAAAAAAAAAAAAAAAAAAGGTTTTATTATTCATAGAAAAGTCTGAACCCAAAGTCTGAATTAGTCTGATCATATGCAAAGTTACAAATTGTATTGCAGTTTCTTCCAAATTTGTTTATCTTTTTTGTTTATCTTTTTTTTCCTATGATGTTAGTATATGCCTGTCACTAACATTTGAGGTCCATGGGGACATAGTTCTCCAAAGATGAGCTGTTCAGCTCTACTGCTTGTCTTTCATAATTAAGTCCCTAATTCAACATAACACCTAAGCACGCTCTTTGCATGTTTTGTTAAATAATGATGATGTGTGCATTTTAGTGCACTGCTGAATATGGGCCTAAATGGAGAAACTACTCATTTGCCAGATATTTTTCATAATTTATTTTATTTTTTTAAGTTCCTCAGTATGTATACAGAGATAATGACTTTACAATAGCTGCCTGGCTTGTGTCACAGTGTGATCCAATACCACAACTACAGTAATGACCAATTGTTAGGTCACCTTTTCAGGTAAATTGAGGAAAGATAAGGGTGTAAGTGTAGCTGAAATAGTTATTTGTTAGGGAGACGTCAGGAAAATTGTTAGGCTCTTCTAGAATGGAAAACAAAGAAAAATTTCTTTAGAAAATGTTCAGAAGAACCTGTACACCACAGGAGACAGAGGATTCTCTGTGTCACTTACCCATGTTGCCAGTGAAGATGTTATTTCAACATCAAATGATTCATCAGGGAAGGAAAATATAACAAGTCAGAAGACTTTCCAGAAAGAGTGGAAATGATGGCTGTTATTTTTCATTCTCCAGATTATATCACAAGTGCTTGTTAGTTAGTTAGAATGATGTTTTCAGTAAATATTTTTCTCGCTCTCTCTCTCTCTCTTTTTTTTTTTTTTTTTAATAGAATGATCATAAGTTCTAATTTACAGTTAGAGACAAATCATGAAAAAAGAGACACAAGTCATGACATAGAAATGAGCTGAAGTAAAGAGACAGACAGAAGCTAATGGGACTTTGACTCCACAGCCATTTCCTAACAATGTTCTTTGAAAGAAACCAAAAATAATTAAAGGACAAATTTGTCATTCATTTAAACCCTTGATGTTCTTGAAGGTCTTTGAGATGTCAGTACAGACTGAAGTGCAAAGAATGGAAAAAAAATAAATACTTAATTATTCTTAATTTCTAAACCTGACAGTTTATGTCTTTTCTTCCAATAGTGATAAACCACTCATGTAAATAAAGTATTTAAAATAAAAGTACAGATAATTTGACATATTTTGAGAAATATTTTTAATATAGCCCAACCTTGCTGGAATCAATATATTAATTAACTTTGATATTATGAAATGTCTATCTATTGTTTAATATTCAAAGTGTTAAAAGCACAGATGTAAATTATATGCAACTGAAAGTCTGTAGAAATACATATATTCACAAATTAATAGAATAACTAAGGTTACAAGTGACTTTTGGAGATTATGTAGTCCAACCTTCTGATCAGACCAAGGTCAATTAGATCAGATCAAGCAGATCAAACTAAAAAATTTGTCCAGTCAAATTTTGAATATTACCAAACATAGAGACTCCACAGCTTTTCTGCACTCATTTTCCAGTATTTGACTACTGTATCAGTGAGAAGATTTTGATTTATATCTAATGTAAATTTAGTATCAGATTTTCCCTTGTTGTATCTTCCCCTTGTCCTGACTAGACCTTTTCTAACCCATTAAGTATCTGAAGACCACAGCGAGATCACCCTTCACTTTCTCTTCTTCAGATTGAACAAAAACAATTCTTTCATTGCTCCTGCAAGTCAATACCTGTGTCCAGCTGAACACTGTGCAGACGATGGTAATTTCTGCAAATCTCAGGTAGAGAGCACAAAAATATTACAACTGAAAACTGTGCATGATTTTTTTTTTCTTTTATGAAAACAGTCAAATAGTTCAAGTCAAGAAATTTGCCAGTTTAAATTTGTACTTAGATGGGTGTTTGAACTAGTAGTATCCTTAATAATTTTTTGAATGGAGGCATCAGTTAGTAATTTCAATTTTTAGACACAGAAACAGTCAGAAGTTAAACTACTACATGACATTTTTTAATTTTTATTTTCATTTAAAATAATGAAACTTTATTTGTTTTTATCCTTGGGAAACAAAAGGCACGAAAGCCACCTGAAATAGTGCTGTTTAACATTTTTTTACTCCATTTTCTCCGTGCAAAGTCAAAAGTGCATTAAAAAGTAATATTGTGCTGAGCTCACAAATATGCAAACGCCTCTAGATATCTTGTCTCAATAAAGTTTATAGAATGCATTCCCAAAGGTCTGACAACAAAACAGAATAAATCGCAAGGCTCATAAAAAGATAATGCATGCCATTTTTTTGCTTACATAAACACAAACAAATGCAGCAAGAGTCAGGAGTGACTCTGAGAGACATCTTCAATTCACACTAGCTTCTTTTATTATCACATATATTTGCAATGAATTACCACTAACTAAGGCAAAACTAAATGGCAGGTTGTGTCAAGAACATTTAATACATGTCAATATACATAAAATAAAATAAAATAAAATAAAATAAAATAAAATAAAATAAAATAAAATAAAATAAAATAAAATAAAATAAAATAAAATAAATAAAATAAAATAAAATAAAATAAAATAAAATAAAAAATAAATAATAAAATCAGTTTGGCAGGTTCTCTAGTATATTGCCTTTTCCTTTCCTTTCACAACTATTCAGATGAACTGTTTAGAATCATATCCTGTCCCTTCTCAAAAATAATCATATATATGTATATATAAAAATAAAAAAGACGCTTAAATATTGCAGGACAGTTGGGCAGTAGAAAGTGCCCAACAAACTCCATTGACAATTTATAAAGAAATTTAAATACATAGTTACATATTCTGAGCACAGATATTCCAGGGAAACCCCCTTCTAGATCATAAATCAAGGAAGTTATTTCAATTATTTTCCTCTTCCGTGAGCAGGAGAGGAAAGCCACAAAAAAAGGGCAAGATTTCCTTTGTAGATATGATCCTGGTCCAAAGTGAATCCAGCAAAAATACATATAATATCAACATCAGAGCATATTAGTTTACTTACAGAAGTTTGATATGTGTTGCTATTATACAATTATATATAGGCAAAGGATTGACACTTTCTAATTATCTAAACATTAATTGAAAGAAAACCTAAATAGAAACTCACGTTTATTTATATGCTTAGATTCCCATACACACAGACATTTATTTTTGTATTTTCAAACTGCATAATATCACCCCTTTTTTCTATGGCTTTCAGGAAAGTACTTCAAAATATAGAAGCTTTGGGCATATTCCAACTTTCAGTAAGCCTCCTCCACAATTAATTTCTTTCCATACCATTCATTGTGGGTCAAGATCTCTGTCACTGCTGTATAAGGTAGGCATTAACAAGAAGAAGGAATTAATTGTTCCTAGCAGTAGTTGTCAAAAACTAGGTGTTTAGTCTGAGCTCCTCAGCAGGATTCTCTGAAATTCCCTTAGTTACCTACTTTTGGATGGGATGAGTAACCTCCTTCACTGCTCAGAGGGAGATTCTATTCAGATGTCCTAGACAACGTCTAACTTTTACACACCTAAAGTGAAACAAGAGGAATTCAACTTCCATAGCAACTTAATCTCACTTTAATAGAAGGAACACCTGAAGTAGTGCAGGTCAAAGAAAAGTGTAAGTGCAAATGTATGTGTTAACAATGTTTTAAAATAAATAAATAAATAAATAAATAAAAATAAAAAACTTTTTTTAAAAATAATAAAGTTCATAATAATTAAAACCTGCTCTCGATTTCTGAACAATGTTGCTGTTGCCATCTACACCATGTTTTCACGTTTTGAGACAACAGTGTATATAATATATGCATATTATATACAGTATATACATGTATAACATAAGTAACACTGTATGTAATATAAACAGTAATGTTTTTTGTGTTTGTGATGTTCTAATAATATGAGACAAAGCTTATCCAGAGAAATAATCTTTTATTAAATTAACTGGTAATATCTTGGGGATGGAGACACAAGAAGAGGACTTTTTACCTACACACCTTCATTTTATGTCTGAAATAGCTGGAGTATAGTAGCTAATTGTGTTCATGTCACATGGAGAAAAGGAGGACTGTCACAAGACATTTTGGTTGTGGAGGTGCTCAAAAACTTCCTAAATTCATCAATTTATATAGGAAAAAAATGGAGCTGTCTCATTTAAAATATCATGTACATTTTATGTACAAATGTTAATTATGAATCTTCAAGACACACAGAGATCAAAGGAATTGGCTGAGACCACAACAAAATCATCTCTGGAGTCACCATTCAGAGAGATTCAGAGGTCATCCTCCAAAGCTCAAACTCAGCACAATATTATACCTGAATACAAAACATTGTTTATGCAAAATAAGATATCTAGATTCACTCCCACCTAACCTCCAATTGAAAATGTGTTAGTACAAATATCAGATGAATGCAATAAAATGCTTCCATTGAGTATCACACATCCTAAAAACAAAATTTATCATCAAACATATCAAATTAAGAAATTCTTAAATAATTCATCTTTGATTTTTCTTTCTTTTGGATACTCATACCACTGATACTACAGTATTTTACTTTTTTCCTTAGTCTGTGCCAAAAATTTCATAACACAAATGTGTCTCTTTCCTGTTTATTGTTATTTTTCACTCATTTCCTCACTGAGGATTCTATACCCAGAGTGGGTGCAAAATATTTTGCCTATTTTGGTCCATTATTGAACAGTCTACACTGTTAACTGGGGGAAAAGACGGGAAACAAAATGGTGCAAGAAAGGGGAAAGAAAAAGAGAGAGAGCAAAAAACTTCCATTCCATGAATCACTTGCTACTAGATTAACCTGGGCAACACTGTCAGAACAAGTCAGACCCAGATATCTTATTTCATTTTATTTATTTTATTTTATTTATTTCATTTCATTTCATTTTCCCAGCACTACTATTTTCCCTTGTTTTGCTGCTATCAGGTACGAATTTTTATCACATGAACCATACTATTAGTATTTTAATATTTACTATTGTATTTTTAGATGTAGTCAAGGGGGTGGGTTTGTTTATTTGTTTTTTGTCTTTTTTTCCTTACTTAAAAACTAAGAGAAATATCACTGTTTCCAGGATACTTTTCAATATCTTACAGTGTGGCTGGGGTGTTACAATATTTCCATTTACATTGTAATGACTGCTACAAAACAAGGCGATGTCAGCCTATTTTACAGTGATCTTGCCTAATAAGAATAAGTACTCATGGACATGTAACTTCCATTATCACCAGTAATGGAACAATTACAATGTAAATCAATGTGATATTTCAGAGTACCTATAATTTGCATATTATATGTGAGTTTAAACTTCCTGAAGGTATTTAAAATTGAATTATGCAAGCAAGAATGTACATTCTTTGTGGCAAGATGAGGTTCTTTCAGCAGCTGGATTACAAACAAGGAACCATATCATTCAAATTTTTAAGACTTTAGGGTATCATAATTTGAAACATGTCTCACACATCTATATAAATATGAGTATAGTTTGTGAATATGTGCATTTAGATTGAGATGTCTTTTCTTTTTTTTTTTCCTCTCCCTCCTCCTACCCCCCCCCCCCCCTTTTAATACCCATCTATCAGTTCAGTAGTGGCAATGTGGCAATCTGGTTCTTTGAAATATCTCCATTCACTTAGATTTTGTGGTATTATATTTGTTAATATTTTTGGCTTGGTCTTACAGCACCTGAGATTCCCACATGATCCCTATAATGTTATCAGCAAGATCCAGGAAACTTTACATTGGATGTATCCCATATAGAGTGGTTTTGAGCAGAGACATCTACAAATAGTGGAAAGAAGCTGTCTTTGTATCCTGGTTGAACTGCTTTAAATATCACAAATAGTTGAAGCCATTGTCACTCAAGTGAGGATACACTTTAGTTGGTATAAATATCCCTGTACCAAAATAACTCCTTCCCTTATAAAGATTGTAAGATACATCAATACAATTAGTACATTTATAGCACCATAATTTACCTACTATAGGGATTGCACAGACTCATAGAATACCCAGAGTTGGAAGGGACCCACAAGGGTCATCAAGTCCAACTCCTGGCTCCACACAGCACCACACGAAAAAACAGACCCTATGTCTGAGAGTGTTGTGTAAATACGTCTTCAACTCTGGCAGACTTGGTGCCCTGACCTCTTCCCTGGGGAGCCTGACCACCCTCTCTGTGAAGAACCTTTTCCTAGCACCCAACCTGACCCTCCCCTGTCCTAGCTCCATGCCATTCAGTCGGGTCCTGCTGCTGTCCCCACAGAGCAGAGCTCAGCACCTGCCCCTCCACTCCACTCATGAGGGAGCTGCAGGCCACCATGAGGCCTCCCCTCAGTCTGCTCTGCTCTGGGCTGAATAAACGCAGTGACCTCAGCCTCTCCTCATATGTCTTCCCCTCTAGACACTACACCACCTTTTTTGACCTCCTTTGGACACTCTGTGACAGTTTTATGTCTTTCTTATATTGGGTGCCCAAAACTGCACACAGTCGTTGAGGTGAGGTCCCGCCAGTGCAGAGCACAGTGGAACAATCCCTTCCCTCAACTATCTAGAAATGCTGTGTATGATGCACTACAGGATATGGTTGGATCTTTTGGCTACCAGGGCACACTGCTAACTTGTATTCAATTTGTTGTCAACCAGAACCCCCATATCCCTTTTTTCAGGGCTGTTCTGCAACCTCTTGTCCACCAGTCAGTACCTATATCCAGAGTTGCCCCATCTCAGATGCAGAATCCGACACTGGCTATTGGTATATTTCATGTGGTTGATGATTGCCAACTAATTTATCAAGATCTCTCTGCTAGGTGTCTCCACCTTCAAAAGAGTCAATAGCTCCTTCTAATTCAGTGTCATCTGAAAACTTAGTATGCATTTGAGTCATGCATCTAGATCATTTCTAAAAACATTCAAGAGAACTGGCCCTCAAAAGGACCTGTGCGGAAACCCACTAGTGATTGGCTGCTAGCCAATTGTAACCCTATTTACCTTTTGAACACTTACCCACCAGCCAATTGTTCATCCGTTGTATTATTTATTAGTGTAGCTGTAGGCTGGATTTTTCTAGTAGAATACTGTGAGAAACAGTATTACCCTTGGTCAACAAGGTGGGTAACCTTGTCATAAACTTGTCCAAAAACATGAGTACTGCATTCAAACTATTTTTAAGTGGAGAGACCTGAGATCAGATTTCTGTCTCTGGATAAGTATCTCAAGTTGCTAATTTGTATTTAGTTTGGACTTTTTGGACTACTTTTGCTATCAATATGCCAAAGCTCTGATTTTACTGAGATTTTGGCTCCAAAGAACAGATACCCTCAAAACAAAACAAATTTTGTTGATTTTCCTTAAGTCGTGATACAGCTCTCCGCATATTAGCTCTTCCCCCACATCCTCAATTATTGTTATTTCTGGGTCCTAAATTAATAGAGAAGACACATTGGAAGATGCTGAAAAACAACTCAATTTTTACAGACCACACTTTAAATAATAACATGTAGCATATAATTATGGCAGAAAGAAAGTCTTTGATTTATTTTGCCAATAACATTTTACAGGACAACAGAAGGGTGATACCAGAGACCCCAAACTAATTTCCCCTCGACTGTTGTCAAGTTAGAGTTTATCACTCCTTTCCCTTCCCTAAGGGACCCTCAGTCCACAGATGACAAGGAAATGTGCATCTGCTAGGGGACAGGTACAACCTGAATATTTTTCCTGCTCTCTGCTGCAACTTCCTTGCATTTTCAGGAGTCATACAAATGTAGGACCATGCTTCCCATTGACTGATTACTGGCAGTTTTGATTATATAAATAGCACTCTGCAATTCAACAGAGTTGCAGGCAACAATGAAGGATTTGCTGGGGATGTATTCTTCCTTTGCAGTCTCATTTATCAATGTACAGCTTCTCACTTGCCATTTATCATCTGCTTTTCTGTGCTTCCCTCGACATCTGGAGGATTTGTAGTCTGCTAAGTGGAGCAAGGCCTTGTCTTGAATACCTTAGCATCCCTGGCCAGCCAACATACTCCTGCTTTTTCCCCAGTTTAACTTTTCTTTAAATAAACTTGACAGGTTCAATATATCCTCACTGCAAAGGATATATTTAGAGGAATTGTAAGTAATAGAGAGTAAACTGAAAGGCTATGGCTGACGGAAAAAGAGAGACATAGAGAAATGTACCTCTAATGCATATATGAATTTATAATAACAAGCAGTTGTGATAATTGCATGTCTTTTAACTGAAGAGGGCCATAAAATAGTGTGATGGAATATAAGTATTAATGTCAGGTGGGAAGCGTGTCTTCCGTTTTGCAAGTATTTTCAGGATTTAAAGATGTAATATCTAAAGAAGCTCCATGCTCTCAGTTACGAACGCAGTTGTGCATGCTGGTCCATTTGGAAAGGCTACTAGGCATCCAAGTGTGTTTCTGCCTTGTTAATGTTTCAGTACTAATTATCTGGGAATATAAGAGGAGAGAAAAAGCAAGAGACAGAAACAACATATCTATATATATAAAGAAGAAACCTTTGGCAGAAATCAAGTTAAAGAATTCACTTCTTTAAAACAAAACAAAACAAAAAAAAAACAAATCAAAAAAAAAGAAACATTTTGTTTTGATAGTGACCTTTCAAAGTTTCTTTTATTTTCATTTTCAAATGTCAAAACAGGGCATTTTGACAATCACAAAACATGATATATTTTCTTTAAAGCTGAATTGTGATATTTTTCAGAAGCAATCTCCATTTACAAATGGGTTTACTCACAAAAATATATATATATACATATATATATATATCCAGGAATGGGGATGGAAGTAAAAAGAAAAAAAAAATGAATAATTTCTGGAAAACTGATTTCTGTATCAGTAAAGCACATAACTGGCCAAATGAGTCTACCTGTCCAGTTCCAGTAACAAAAAAGGTCTGGTCCCAATGTGAGTAGCAACCTTTCAAGATTTACCTGGTTGTCCAGCCAAATTGTTCCTAACACCTTAAACTAGCTAGAAGAGCAAGGATGGCTGAGCTGGGAGCTGGCCTGCGCTGTGTCCATTACCTGGCTAGCCAAATCCCTGACCTGACCAGCAGGTGGAGGAATTATACAGAAGAATATATTTTCCCTTTGTAACAACAATCTGTGATTGCTATTGCGAAGAGATTTTAGCATTCCTGTCTAAGAATGTACCAAAAGTTGGTGAAGGTCCAATCACTTGTCTTGAACTGCATCATGGTGCAGGGAATACCTGGCATTGTTGATTGAAGGACGGGGACGAGACGTAGGGAAGATTATTTCATTTTATGATTGTTATGGATTTGCACAATCTTTGGCTGAGCATCTTTGGACAGTTTCACAGAGGATCTTCCTTTGTTACTGATGTGGCATCTGAGCTATGCCAGCCTCAGCTCAGCAGGGTTTATACAGCATCAAGTTCACGTTGAACTACACCCAGGTACGAGGTGAATCTCTTTTAGGAAGCATGGACCTCTTTCATTATATAACCTTATCTGTTTATTTTGCATCTCCAGCCTTTTTAAGATATCTGTCACACAGGTTTTCAGACATCCCATCCATTTATCCTGGAGTCATACCACAATTCTGTGTTTCCATGACCAAAATATTTCATGCACAGTCAACATGGGAGTGTAAAAGCATCAAGCATACTTAAGTACTGTTGGGCCTTCTAGCAGTTCACAAGTTTTACCTAAGCAATTACCAGCTGTTTTCTTCATACAACTTTGTAATAAAAGTACATAATAATTTGTGATCTCTATCCATCATACCCTCTCTCTATTTAGAGTTTTGTGATGCTGTCTGTCACATAGTTTTTGATGTCATTACACACCAAATCAAAATTAACAAAAGCTGGTGTCCCAGTAGACTGTAGGGAAGGACAACATGATAAAGCAGGCTCTTAAATGGTGTCACTTATGACAACTCCACTGAAATTGATAGAAATTTGAAAGTTTTCCCCAGATCACACATCCACACTTTCTACTCCCCAAATAAAATCCCAGATCTGTCATACCACTACCATCACTTCAGAGAGTCCATACACCTTCTCATTCAATGTATTATGCTAAAAATTATATGTATTTAAAAGTACATGCAAAGTCTCTCAAAGTCTTATAGTAAGGCAAAACTCAAAAAGCAGAAAACACTGTAATCACAAATATTAAAATAATAATAATAATAATAATAATTAACATCAAAGAAATTCTTACCTCTTAACACATTTGCAAATCTGCTTTTATCAATGGACAGTGGATTAAACACAAAATAACTGGCAAGGTTGTATTTGAAATATCCACATTCATGGCTTCTGATAAGAAAATTAGCAAAGGGCAAATCAAATAAACATAGATAGTTTTAATGGAAAGCTTTCTGCAAGCTGTTTCTGTCTTTCTTAATCAACTAAGAATAGGCTGTGATTACTGTAATCATTATGCAATTAATCACTATAATTACTTTTTATTGGAATAATAGTTTAAAAAGCAACTAACATACTTTCTGTTCTTGCTTGACTGGAAGACATTAAGTGCTTGTCAAGAAGTTACTAAAATTATGTCCTTGTAATTTATTTTTCGTTTTGTCATTTTACTGTGTTGTTTTTTTCTTTTTCTTCTTTTTCCTTTTTTTTTTTTTTTTTTTGGTATGTGTGTGTGTGTGTATGTGTGTGTGTGTGAAAGTAACTGTGCAAGTTTATACATGTCGCATATACAGAACATCTTCACACAAAGCGGGGGTTGTGCAGTTCTCCAGTGGTAATAGGATGCTATTTTTGTGTAATTGGCATGCCACATGTTTCTATATGGCATGCAGTTACATGCAACTACCCATAGTGTGGTCACAATTACATGTGGGTTTGCAGCAATGAAAACAAAGCAAAAGTAAACCAAACCAAAAGAAAAAAAAAATACAATAAAATAACAAACACAAATCTACAATTATAAATAAATAAATAAATAAATAGTGTATTTGCATTTGTTATTCCTCCTTCCTGTTTTGAAGCTTCTCGCAGTCCTGAGCACACAATCCCATCATTTCTGCCACACAGACCTCTAATCCTCAGAAATTTCCCAGAAGAGAAATCCAAGTATGAAATATTTTTGGGACAATAAGAGAAGCTATATAATTAGGAATGAAAATTTGTAAAGTAAGAAAGCATCAAGAATTTCATGGATGAATGCACTAATAATTTAAAGCTAGACCTGGCTAGACTTCCAAAATGATGAGGAAGTGGGAATCCATGAGTAAGTCATTTTATGTTTCTTTGAACTCTGCTCCCTAGAGAGCCAGATCCTGAGCCATGTGCTGCCCTACTAGGACAAGGGAGCAAGCTGTCATCACTGGAATTGCTGTCATCACTGGGAATTAGACACACACATATCTTCACATGATCACATGCAACGCATGATGAAACACTCTAAATATGTGTTCAGTCCTAGATTTTTTTTCATGCATTAAACTGTGCAAGCTAGACTTAACCATCCCTTCCACATCTATAGTTTATATCCCATTATACACCCGGGTTGCTATCAATTCCTGTGTATATTGGCAAATTTCAAACACAGATTCTGTCCAATGATTTTAGAATACATAAGAGGTCAGAAATGTGGAAATTATTTTACATCAGCACTTTCTGTTAAAAAGAAAGTCAGACTGAAATGTTGGAGTAGAGCAAGGATTAAGTTGCTGTGAAATTATGCTATTTAAGGCACTTTCACTCCACCCACCTTTTAGAGATGGACCCACAATGGCTATTTTTACATTTTCCCCAGGCAGGGAATAAAAATGCTTTTAAATAGCACCCTCTGACATCATTTAAATAGCATTCTATGATGTTGGACTATGCCGATGTACCGCTAACAGGTGATCATGGTGAAATGGCTGTTAAATAGCAATTTGTCCCCATGCTCCTATCTTTCCGAGCATGTCTCCAATTGTCAGCCTAGGAAGAGTGCTCTTAATTGCATTTTCTGCCAGTGTGGGACCCTGCTGTTACATTTTGAACATAGAGAGAACCAACAGAACTTCAGTTTACTCTGCGATAAATTTTTACTGGTGATTGCTGGAGCATTTAGGCAGTTAGGGGAATTAAACTGGGAGCAAAGGTACTCATGCAGACATAGACACATTCATACAGAATATTTTTATTTGGACAGATTAACATTTTCTGACCTCTGGAAAAATTCTGAATCTCTTGGGGGGAATATAAAAATACTTTGTCTACATTAGGGTTTGAATAGATGCACATTAACATGTCTTAATAGAAGAACTTTCCTTCACAAAAGTCCATGACAGAGTTGATCATATAGGGGCACTGAGTAAAACCATGTCAGTATTTTTTATTTTTTCTTTTGCTAAGAAATAAGTTCAAGGAATCCTGTTACAGTGCTCATCTCTGAGACTTGGGAAGTAGTTATTGTTTTGACCAGATATATTGTGGGTTTTGAGGTTATTTTGAGTTTTTTTGGACCCTTTTTAAATGTTTGTTTGCTTTCTTTTAAAGTAAATATTACTTTTTTTTTTTTTTTTTTTACTTTCAAAATAAAATAAATGTTCCTAAAATGGCTATCCTTTTCTCATTTGTGTCTATTCATAAAGCATTTCATGAATTCACAAAGTATTTAAATAGCCACGAAACTAAATTTTCCAGTGACATTTTTGGTAAAACATGTGGGACAGTCTTAGCCAAGAATCATGACTAATTTCCTGCTCTAGGCTTGAAGTTGTTTCCTATGAATTGGAAGGACACACAGTTCCAGGGATGCTTGATATGTAAAATGAAAATGCATCTCTCAATTTTGTTTTCTACATGTTGCACTTCTGGACTTAAAAATTAGATGTATATGTAAAGTGACATTGTTCATAGTTGTTGATATGTTCCATTAATTTGCCATATGTAATTTCTATTACAAGAAAAAAAAATACCTAAAAGTTTAACAAATCTCAGTTCATCCCTAAACTTTTTGAATTTTTATATGATATTATGTACCTTACTTTTTCAACTACTTCCAGCAAAGATTGAATCTGCTTTATCTTTACTATAATATATTTTGGGTGAGCTGAGTAAAATAACAGATGTTGGTTTCACTGAAGTCAACTGAAAATCTTCCTCTTGGCTATACTAACATTTTTGGCCAGATTTGGGAATCCATCAGCACCATAGCACCCCTCTTACTTTTACAACACAGATTTGCCTAGTTTGGTGGGTTATCACTCCCTGTTCCTAAGTCATCACCCATTGCTCCATGCTGCTGGTCACCTCTACCCCTGTAAAGTTGCACATAGGAAATAAATTAGCTTGTTCTGTAGTTGAGGGAGCTCAGCTCCATTTTCAGAACAAAGAATAGGACTGCTGTCCCCAATGCCCCCTCCCCCCCCCTTACAGATGTCCCTTGTCAGCCAGTGCCCCTTGAGAGTAGAAGCTGTCCTAATTCAGTGGAGAGAATTAAGAGTTAAAGACTACATTTTCCACTGAAAGGTATAGCAGATATACCTACCAGGAGAGTATAGATGGTGGTTCTGTCTCTGTTTTGTGTTTTGCAAGACTTCAAATCTGAAATTTACCGCTTTAGTGCTGTAATATTTGAGAATTCATCTTCATTATGACAATGCAGGAATGTATTTTGCCTTTGAGCCATGTAGGTGAACACCTGCTAACTTTGGCTTTTGGCTTTGAACCAATGACAAACCTCATAATAATCTGTCAGAAAGCATCCAGCTTCACCTGGTTTGGACATAAAACCCAGAAGCTTGTCCCAGGTTAAGTTAAACAGGGGCACACGTTTATACAAAATATTTGGAAAGAGTTCATTTCCCTTTCAGTGAGATTAGTTTGATCTTTAATGGAACCCAGTCCCATTAAATTTGCATGGTTTTTGGCTGCCTTGAGGTAATATTTCACAGGTGAAGTAATAATACATTTCTGATCTCTAATATGTGTGTAAAAATCATTTTAATAGCTTTCTTTTTTTTTTTTTTTTCTTTGTCTTTCTCTCTCTCTCTCTCTCTCTCTCTTTTTTTTTTTTTTTCCTATTAATTTATGGCAACTGAATAAGGCTTGCAAAGTACCGAAGTAAATCAAGTACTTTAAAAATGCCTTGAGCTATGGTTCAGTTATGATGAGCTGATATTTAGGAAAAGAATTAGCATGTCTGGGAATTCCAGACACAAGTCCCTGCACATCAACAAGAGAAGAGGAAATATATTGTCTCTTGTCAACTCCTTACACAAACATTCACCCTGGATTTTTAAAAATTTTCTGTAGCGTTTCCTTTCTATTCTATTGGCACCTGCTGATGAAAGGGGACCTCTGAGTAATGGTCTTGGATTTCTTTAGGTCAGATCAAAACTGACACGCAGTCTTTCAGACTAGGGCAGAGAAAATCAAGTTTTTCTGTGAAGCTGAGTAAGACAAAAGTATAACTTCACCAAACTGAAAATGATGAAAATAAAGGAAAATTATGTAGGGCTGAGCATGGACTGTTTGCAGTGCTATAAAGTCACGAAAATCTTAAGCTACCTAAAACACTTGATATTCATGACTCTACATCAAAAGGTTGGGACAGTCATTAGGTATTAAAATTTGTCATTTTAAATTGCTTTTTTTGCTAGCACTAGCAATATAGATATTGAAATTTCCTCAGAAAGTGCTTATCTCATCAAGAGTAAAATTATAGTATATGAAATACTAATTACAGTATTATGAAGAAAGGTGAACTTTCCAGTGACATTTTATCTATTAGTAGAATACTAATGCTCTTCTTTCTTAAAGCAGAAGACACACGTCATGGTTTCTGTTATTTTCTCATCATAATCTATTTTATATTTATAATATATTTAAAACATTTTTTAAAAATCTTCTTAAGAATCCCTAACTCAAGCAGCTAAATTTAGATCACATCTGAATGACTGTTCATCAGTATGCACTGAGAAATAATTCATGAGGTCTAGCTAGTAGGATAACACAAGAACCTCTTTCTAGAGCTATGCAGTTTCATATTACCAAAACAAAGTCATCTATTATTTTGAAAGACAAATTATGAAGTTATGTTAGAATAGAGTAGGATTTTTTTTTTTCTGTGTCTTACTTGTGTTAACAAGGAATGAAGAGATTTTGATGATATACACGCTTATTTCAGTTTTTGTCTGAGACCAGGTAGAGTCTTCTGAAATTTCATTAACTTTGGTTGACATATGTGTTTAATATTTTCTTCTGTTTTATGTGTTCAAACAAAAACAGTTCATTGGAAAGCTACACTACTGTAACTTTCAGAACCTTTTCTGGTTTCTTTACTGCATTTTTTGTTTGCTTCATGTTTGTTCTTGCATTGTGCTCAATACAGTCAAAAGCAGTCAGTCTGATTTCATGAAATATCATACTGGGACTATAAAATATTAAATAAGTTTGGATAAGTTTTGGATATCTAACGAAAGTCATTTCATTATGTCTCAGCTATATACAGTCAGTTATGATCACCTTTGGTCAGGTTGAAAATACAGTGCCTCAATAAATATTTTATCTGTCAAATTTAGTTTCCCTTTCCATTAATATAATAGTATCCTTCAATAGATGAGGTTTCTCGCATATTTTTTTCACATACAGTTAGCTTTTTTTTTTCCCCTTTTCTATATACAAAAGCAAACGTCAAATATCCTGAGTTTGCTGTGCTAACTGCAGCTAGATTTCTCGTAGAGATTTATTAAATCAATCACTGGGTTTTTCTTTCATAGACAACAGCAAAAAGGCACCACAAATTCTATTCAACCACAACCACATTTGCATGACAGTTTATCATTGTGTTTCCACATACAAATTTAACATTCATTTTTGATAAATATTTGACCACTTATTCTATGTGCAATGCAAATACAAATGTGCAGACAGAAAAAATAAAAATAAAAATGAATCAACATGTTGAAAAACCACATTTTTTCACATCCAGAATCTTTTCTTGCCTCACACAAATTATTCTGACATTTTCCAATAGATTTTAGACTTTGTTTTTTTGATATGTACTCCACTCCAAAATTATAACATGTGTTAAGCCATTTCTGGAGCTGAGGGGACAAATATTTTGGGTACAGATTTCCCAGTTGTGGAATTTATTTGATTGCATATCCCATGAACACTAGAGTTCAGTTGCTTCTACTGTGGTAGAGCTATTCAATGTCGATTTCAACTGGATCTATTACTAAGGTGTTTAGTGAAACACAGAATTGGAATAAGAATCCATTAATTGAGTTGGTTTTTTTGTCTGTAAGTTAGGAGAGCTGAACAATTTATTTTAATGGCTATAAAGGGAGGTGCTTACCTTGATCCATATATTTATTTGTTTTAAAGCTCTGGTCAACCTGATATAAGGAGAACCCATTCAAGTAAGAAACAGAGATAAGAGGTCTAGTTCTTGCAATCCTGATAAGTCACATTCATATCGGTTTCAGTGGGTGGGCTGTGGCTGCTGCAGCTGCAAGACTCAACTCGCAGATAAATCAGACTCCGTAAATTCCTTTTCTAAGGAGAAAGAATAGGAATCATGTGCTGTGTGAATGAGCTGCAGGCTGCTAATCATTATTCCACTGTAGTTCATCTCCACTTTTAGCACCTATTATGTAAAAATGGAATATACTTCACTAAAAGATGAGTTTCATTGACAGGAGTGGGAGAATGAAAGAGTGAAGATCATGAACCCATCAGCTTCCCAGAGTTTGACCACACCACCATCCTCCAAGTCACTACACTGATATTAAGATCATTATTAGCTCCCTCTGATCTGTGTCAGGCAGGTGAAGGAGGTTCTTGTGCTGCAAGAGGGCCTTCTGCTGAATACAGAACCACTACTAATAGCTCTGTAAATCAAATGTACCAAGATAATAGTTTCTATCTAAAGATCTGAAGGTTGTTTATGGCAGATGAAGTACTCAAGAAGATACATCATCTTATTTCTCAGTGTAACCTGCTGTTAGCAGTTAAATCCTAAGACATCTTCCCAGAATCCATTTCTTGTAAAGAAACAGCTATTTCAAACACTAAATACAGAGTTCTATAGACCCTGAATTCTTCACCAGCTAATCAGTGTTTCCAGAAAGAAAAAAAAAAAAAAAAAAAGTTAAAAAAAAGTTAAAAAAAAAAAAGAGTATGGTAACATATCTTCTCTGTTGTAATGAATGATCATTTTGTATATGCATAAGTTAAAAAGCAATATTATTGACACTTACATTTATGTTTTTCTGCTGAAGCTGGATCCTGTAGACAGCTCACTAGGTGATGTTTTCATACATCAGACAGGCATTTATCCAGATTTTTATCCATATTGAACATGTTATTATTACACAGTTTGTCTTCTTGTGACTTTGAATTGTGCCTATATTTACACATTAAAAACAAAATATAGTCAATTGATTAAGTGGAAGAGAGATTTATTTTTAGACTAAGATGTGAAGACAATGGTTTGACTTTCAAAAATTACAACCGCAAATATATGTGACACCTCGGATCACCACGCAGCTTCAAAAAGCCTCTATACATTTTCAGGTTAAACAATCAATTATAGAAATGATAGGAAAAATGGTTTGCTATCCCAGTTTATCGTGTTTCTCTGCCTTCCTGGATGGTTTTAGGCATGTATGTGTTACTATGACCTCTCAGCTTCTCTGTTGACCTTGTGAGACTGGCCTTGCACAGAACGTTGGTCAGCAGAGATGGTCTGTGGGAGCTCAGCATGGAGTTTGGGTATTCTTTGACCAAGAAGGGGTTGGTAGCTGAGTAAGATTTTTTTCAGAAAATCTGTCTTAGCAATAGAGAGTGATGCAGTGTTTCTTAACCCATTTTCCCATTGAACAAAAAGCAGTCCTTTTTGTTTTCCACTCCTACTCAACACATGGAGTGGTTTCAAAATGTAGTTTTCTTTACATCATTAATAGTCTTTGGAAAACAATACAAAAAAAAAAAAAAAAAAACCAACAAAAAACAACAAGATAAAACTGTTTAAAATACTATTATGTGTAAAGGATTATGTGCAGAAGTAAAACAAGAACAAATGCTTTCAGACATGAATATATTACCTTATAATTTATCTTCCCTTATCTGCTAACATTACTTATTTTGAATAGATTGGGACATTGTGAAATTCATATTTTTTTTTCCTTGGAGATGCTGAATCTTCTGCTTTTATCACAGACTTTTTTAAAAGATAGGTACATTAAGAAACATTACTCTGTGAATAATATAGTAAGAATTATTTCTGCATAACAATCTAGAAGCACGTGTGAAAAGCTGTTAAAAAAAAAAAAAAGTGTGTGTAGCTGTAATTGTTTTCAGTTTGTGTTAAGACCCACATATTACGATAGTATAAAGAACTTCTTTTAACTGAGAGTTCCTATTGTCTGTCCTATATAAAAACACAATAAAAGTGAATTCCCTACACACCAAAAAAAAAAAAAAAAAGTAGAAAGAATAGAAATGAACAATATAAAGGAAAGATAGTTGGGTTAGGCAAATAGTCTTTCAAAAGTTCAGATTATAGTTTGGGTTTTAAACTGAATGAATGGCCAGTTGTGTTTTGTTTTGTGTGTTGTTTTTTTTTTTTATTTTTTTTTATAAAAAACAATCAAAAAAAAAAACCTCCTATATTATCAGGGTTCTACAAGATTGTGTTTAAATGCTTTGATCCTCAAAGAGCAAACATTAAGGGTAATAAGAGAGCTCATTCCCTCTCAGTTCCTGAACAGGGTCAGGTTTCCTAAAGAGTAAGTCTCTATGGATTTTGAAAGCAGTTCTGGGTTGAGTTTCCTGAAATATGGATTGCGTCATTCGACTTCATTCACCTCAGGTGTGTTTGTGTGTAGAACACTTAAGATGTGCACTGACTGATACAATCAGTTTTCTTACAGAAAACATTAAATATGTTTTCTTACAGTCATCATCCTAAGCATCCTCTAACTAGAAAGTGTGAAAAGTAGCAGAAAACATTGTTTGGCTAGGTGGCATTTCACTGTGTAAAAAACACGTGTTGTGCCCTGCACATTGAGGATGACACCTGCAATGACAGTAGTTTACTGCTAGCTAATGCCATGCTCCTGAACCTGGGTGGTGCATGTCTGTGCTCTCCTGGAATGGTCCTCCACTCTGAGACATGTTAGAAAAAAACTCTTGCAAGCAGACAAACAAGCAAGCGAGTCCAACACAACAGCAAAGAAAGAGAGGGAATGTTGATCCCAATAGGATGACCATTCAAGAGAGGATTTAGAGAAATGCATGCCATGAGGTCACAAAACATACTAAAGCCCTGAGCTAACACTGGACTGTGCAGAAATCAGGAAACCATATATGTGATTTTTTTTTTAGCTCTGAAAAAGCAATGTGAGTGTGTGCCTATGTCTAAGTACGTAGTCCCATTTACCTCAGTGGGAGTATTCATAAGTTTAAATTTAAACATATGCTAAATATCTTGTACAATTGGGACCCATTTACATCTTTAAGTAGAAGAAGCAGTGTGGGTGATGGAGTAAGTCATTTCTGGAGCTTAGGCAGAGATATACATAAAATTAAAAATATGAAGAACAAATGAGTAAGTGGTGTATTAGAGTGGTAAGTGTCTGCCTGTAAATTGTTAGCAAACTCGAGCCATTAACATAAAGTCACATGTTTCCAAAAAGGCAATGTGGAGAGTTACTGTTAATGCATGTCATAAACATCTCTAATTATCAACAGACATAAATGTCCTCAATATTAAAAAAAAAAAAAAAAATACAAAAAGTGTGCATGGCTATGCATGTATAATTTTCTTATGCCTCACTGTTAACAGAAATTTGGTTCCTTTGATCTCTGCACAGCAGCCTTGTGTGTGGGTGTCAAGGTTCAGGAATGGTGGGAAGGAGGAAATTTTACAGCACTGTGTTGCCACCCCTGCTCCCCCTTCTCCCTGTGCACAGTTCCCTTTTTGGTCTCATCACCCAGTCCTGGCAATACTGATGTTACTGTAGGAGTTATGGTGGTTCCTTCTGCAGAACAGCTAGCTTGCAGATGATATGGCTGTGAAGATGCAATCACAAACAATTGTTTTCACTGCATGGAGCTTATCTACCAAGTACGCCAGCTGCACAAGGCCACACTACATTCCCTTCCTTTATGCAGACCAAATTATGGCTCTTTTTTCCTCCTTTTCCTGAAGGATTCATGGAGTCTTATACATAGAAAAAAAAGCTGAAACTTCTGCCATACCCTGTGTGGAACAACAGATAGACATAAAAGAGTCCAACAAAGGGCCATTAAATAATGAAAGGCCTGGAGCCTCTCTGCCGTGAGGAGAGGCTGCAAGAGCTGGGGCTGCTGGGACTGGAGCAGAGGAGCCTGTGGGAGCTGCCAGCCATGGCCACCAGCACTGCTGGGAGGTGCTGAGAGGCTGGAGCCAGGCTCTGCTCAGGGGTGCCCAGAGGCAATGGGCACAATCCGGAGCATGGGAGGTTCCATCTAAATGTCTAATGCCAATCAGGAAACACTTCTGTACTGTGCAGGTGATGAAGCACTGGTACAGATTGCCCAGAAATGTTGTGGAGTCTTCTCCTTGGAGATCTTCAAAGCAAAACCTGGACATGGTAAAGGTCCTGACAACCTCAACCATTCTGAGATTCTGTGATTCTGTGAAAATAGTCTGTGAGGATAACACAGTAAGGGAACAGCAGACTTCACACAATTAGTCCATGTCATAGCAAAACACTTATTTAAAGTAAACTTACTTATTTTCTAGTAAATTTTTTGCGCCTCTGATCTTACTCATCTCACATTTTAAATAACCCCACTGTAACACCTCTGACCTTGCAAGAAATTGTGCTTTAGCCCATCTTTCTGAGATGGACTATTATTTTAAAATAGCTGGTGATTCTTTAAGTACCAAAAAGTCTTGCTTCATCCAGACATGTTTCAAAAAAATTAGATTATCACTTAGGCCTATTTGGGCAAGTAAAAAGGAAGAGTCAATGGTCATTTCCATGAGCCACCATCTCCCAAGTCCTCTGCCCCCAAATTTATCCAGTAGTTTGCTGAGTTGCATGGGTTTGAGCTCAGCCCCAACAAAGTGAAGTATCAAAGTCGTCTGTGCTAAGCTCAGATGGAGCCACAGCGCAACAGCTCTCAGCAAAGTCTAAATCTAGCAGCATGGTCACATTCTTCCTCTAGTAATTTCACACAGATTCAATTATTTATAAGCAAACAGGCTCATCCCTGCAGTTAATGGAGAAACTGAGTATAAATGAGTCTTTGTGGACACATGTGCGGTTCATTGTGTGTAGATTTTCAGGTGCAATTTAATAGACTTCCGTGAATATTTGGCCTATCAGCTTTGAGAAATAATTTTTGATTTAGGTTTTGCATTTCTCAAATATAATGCTGCAAATGTAATGCTTCTTTGCTTCCTGAAAAAATCTACCGATAAAATTTATATTCATAAGTTTCTTAAAAAATGGAATGAAAATGAAGTACATGCAATATACTTATACATAATCACTGAAGGTACATTTCTTGAGTTCTTCCCCTTTTCTTGAATCCTAACAGCATAATCATTTCTTCTTGTACAAGCACATAGTTGGACAACCAGGAACGATAATACCGAATGTATAGGTTTTGTGTGTATATTTCTTATCTCTGCATGCCACAAGTATTCTGCGATGAAACCATTCTTGAATGCACATATGTAATTGTATTTATTTGTCTGTAAAATCTATGACACTTCATATCTGGAGAGCAAGTTCTATTCCATGGAACTAACCATGCACAAAACACAAAAGGAAAGCACTAACAAGCACAAAAGGTAAAATAAATAAATAAATAAAATAGATTAAAAAAAAAAAATCCTGAATCTCAGACTATTAGTAATGTCTTTAATTTAAAGTCCATCTCAATAACCAAACACAGAGCACACAAGGGCATATCAGCAAAACAAAAAATAATAATTAAAAAAAAAAAGTTGCAACAAGAGTTATTTTAAATCTATCACTTTTATGCTATGCTTATCCCTGTTATGAGAATGCCAAGTCTGCACAGTCTCAGTGAGGGCATAAATAGGTAGTGTAAGCAATATCTTGTAGAAAAACCATTCTCAGACTACTGCCTGAGAGACTGTAAAAACATATGCCCTTGTGTTTCTGGGTAGTAATAGAAGTGCCAGAATCAATTATCTCAGAGAGCTCTCGGACAGCAGGAACAGACAAGTCTGACAAAGCAAGGTGTGCTTGTTATGCTGTTAATTGGGTCTGAGATATGTAGCACAGACAACAGTTTCCTCCGTTATTGCAGTATCCACCTCTCTTCCAGTCGTTTAAGGGGCAATCTCATTACTAGAACTGAAGAGCCAGGAGTTGTATGCCCATATTGGATATTCCATATTTACAGGGCAAGTTAGGAGCCACTTGGCTCGTTTGGTTTACAAACATCGCACCAAGAACTGGCATGACGTGAGATAGATCCACTGTTGTTGACAAATAGCAGAGCTTAGTATGCAGAGGTTATTTTGAGGACTGGTCATATGTTTCCATGCTGAGCATGCTAAGCAACATATCTGCTTAATGAAGCACCCGTAAACTGCCTGTTTACATTTTCTGTAGGATGTAGGGTGCCATCAGCTCTTGCTGGCATTCCTAAAAAAAGATCTCCAACAAAAGCTCTTCAAAGATGTAAACAACCATAGTACTCAAGACCCCTAGGAGTTTCTTAGTCTATGTGGTACACCCCACAGGACTAGCTTGTGAAGGAACAATGAAAGAAAACTTTTTCATAGTGAGAGTTGTTCTGATTTTATATATATACATATATATTTCATATATATAATTTTACATATATATACACATATATATAGTGCATATATATAATTTTAATATAATATATACACATGTATTTCATATATATATGAACTTCCTTCTTAATTGTAATATAAGAAATGTAATGAATAGAACAATTTATATCAACAGCTATATAAATAGAGTAATGAAGTATTTTATCAAGCTTAACTCCTCTTTTCCCTACTCCTGGTTTTATTAATTGATGTTCAAATAAAATGAATTTGCCTTATGACTCAGAAGAATACTCAGATCTGACAAATCAACAGCTAAATTGTTTTGGTGCTGAATTTCAGTGATTATCATGAGGACCATTAGTCACTGCTCAACTTGCTCAAGAAAAATGACAAACCCTCTTGTCAATCATTTTGCCAACAGTTGAAGCAACAAGTAAAACAATCCTGCTTTGGGCACCTCAGCAAAGCTTTGGGGGTGGTGTGGGTGTTTTTGTTTAGCTGTAGTACCTGATCCACTTCAGACTTGATGCAGAAATGTGCGTAAGCACCCACGTCAGTTGAACCAATCTTCAGCTGAAATGTTGGCATCTGCTTGGATATTTTGCAAAACTAGGGCCTCTGACTGGGTAGGAAAGCCTTTTAATTTCTGGCAGAAATTTATAAAAATCAAAACTCGCTATCTAAATGGGGTTTGAGGGCACATTTACACACATAAAAAATGAAGGAAAAAAATAAAAAGATGAAAAAAATAAAGCAGTGTGGAAAGACTGTCATATGTCAACACCTATAGGCACAGTGCAGTTTCTCTCTCCACACTGTTGATTTGCAATACAGTTTTGAGGAAGAAGGGCACCAAAACTCACTGAAAAAATGGCTAACTAAATTGAAATAGCACTAAACCTAGGGGGAAAAATAAAAACAAAACAATAAATAAATAAATAAATAAAACTGCAGCCAAGATTGCTTTCATTCAGAAATGTATTTTCCCACATAATAATTTAGAAGGGAGAAGGCACATCCAGGAGGTGGGAGACTTGCTATTGCTCTTTTTCTCAGCCAGAAGGAATTGATGCTGAAAGCTTCAACTTAAGGCACCAGAAGTGGTCAGTGGAATCTATTTGGGAAGTCTGCTTTGTTCCTGCTCAAACTGGAACTTGGACTACCACAAACACCAAGTCCTAGAGCCAGAAGTCCAATCACTCAAGGAGAAAGTTAAGAGAGGCTCCATTTTCTCATGCTGGTGTACTTTATCACTGCTACTCTACTCTACATGAGAAGAAAGAGGCTTCTCGGGACTAGAAGATACTGAAAAGAGCTCCACTGAAGCCCAATATTATTAACCTTCCAAAATTCAAACACAGGACCTGCTTAAATTTCCACAACAACTCAAGTTTAAGTCACAGTACTAAGTTATGAAACAACTACACAAAGCTTCAGACAGAAGCTAGTTTTCAGAGGATTTCTATCTTTATATTAAAATAAATAAATACATTGCTTTATTTATGTTATGACAGAGAAAATTTGGATAAATAAATAAATAAATAAATGTAGGAGTAATGAACAACAGAATTTGACAGCCAAAGATCTTATGTGTCTGAAGTAATCTTCCAAGAAACCCATAGTTATCTAGCCTTCAAATTACATTAGAAATTAGAGAAATGGTGTTTTGATAATTACTACTGCATTCTTCTATTACTATTATTGCTTATTTAACTTTAAATTACAGAACTAACCCAAGATTGCAGCTGTACAGTGCCAGATGCTTTATGTGCATAAGGTTATATCCATGGCTTTCGCATCAAAAATAGAATTTTAAACTGTAATTTGCCCAAGTATCAAACATTTTCACTTTAGTAGAAAGATCTACAGGCCTGGTGCTAAAAGAAACTTGAATCTGACTGTGGAATACCACCAAAAATGTCACCTATAGTTAAAAAAGTATATAAATAAACATAGATCTAACACGTTTTCCATTTTATCAATTTCCTATAGACCTTTTCCGTGTTCTTAAAGTTTTCTCTTATTTCGACAAATTTTGTCAGCACATCAGATTGGCAACTATTCTTTGCTGCTAGATATTGCTTGCTTCAGAAATCTCTTAAGGGAAATAATGACATTATTTCACATGCACAGTGACTTAGCTGCTCCTGGAAATATTGTACTCACTGTACGGATGCTGCAGACTTAGTCTAGGAAATGCACAATTCAACATAGCTCAAAGCGCATGGTAAGGGTGACACATCCTGGACTCACTGGGTTCCTATTCTTTTTGGAAATTAGAAATGTAAGCAGATATGCAGGTCCCTTTAATGCTTTTCTGAGACCAGAAGTTAAGGTATTATATGCAATATATACATAGAGAGAAAGAGAGACAGAAAAAAAAAATATCAACCAGATATATCAGATCCCTCCCCCACACTTTTCTTAATTATATTATTTTTATTGATGTCTCATGTCTAAAAGTACCAAATATTTAAAGTTTTATTTTTAAAAAGTAGTTCATGCCTCCTGTGGAAGTTAACCTCCTTTGGAAGTTAAGCTCATACTAAGTGTTTCCATAAATCTTGATCTTGATTTTCAACACACAGTTAAGAATGGATTTAAACTCTCTGGACATACAATCATCCTCAGTTTGTAAGCCAGAGAATCAATGTTAGTCTTGTGATGGGCACATAAAGACAATACTTATTAATAGTATGATCCCCTAAAAGTAAAATAAAAAAAAGATATAGAAACAGACATGCTATTCAGCCTGACAATCAGATTTAAGGTATGTCAGATGATTTTGAAAATTTCCATGTATTCATAGTCTTTTCTGCAATATTTTCATAGGTGCTTTCCCTATGTTTGATAGGATTCTATAGATGATACAGTTTTTGCTAGAAAACTGTTTCATAATCTAAAAGCTCTTAGGGTTATTGAATATGAAAAGCTCTCTTAGATCTAGTACTATTCAGAAATTCTGCTCACAGCATTGGATTCAACACTTAACATGTAATTGTGGGTATATAATATATTTATAATTATATAATGTTATTTATGTATTATTATATAAAGCTGACACCATTTTTGCAATATGTAGTCTGAATCTCCTTTTGCTCACTAACTTCTCAGTATTTGTTCTTAGACTCCATATATTTTTATACAAAATATTTTTATTTTTCTGAAAATTGCTGCGATGGTATTGAGATACCAACCAAGTAATGAAGTTGATGAGGATATGCAAATGAATTCTGATTGGGTTCCTGCTATCTATATCTGGTGTGTCCCATCACATTAGCATTTACTTGACCTACAGCATAATATGATGTGACAACTCTTAATACCAAATGAAATGACACAATGTAATGTGACAACAATGTAAAAGAATACTCTTCTTTCAGACTGGGTTTTGACCCTTCATTTCCGATGGGCTGTACATAACCTAAAATAACCCAAAGTGATGAGATGACACTGTGTAATAACTGTTCTAAATATCTAGGAAATACTACAGCCCACCATTTTACCAATGTATTTCGAGGCTATTCAGATTGAATATTACTTTTGTTAATATGACTTGAGTAATCTAATTATCGTATTTTTTATTTTGAGTGTATTGGAAAAGGTTGCAGGACCTCAGATTCTTTCCTTACTCAGAGTGTCCTGATTTTCATTAACCATCATTACTAAACATTAAACATCATTACTGTTAAATTGTCAGTAATTTGTACTTCTTCCCTCCATCACAAACCGCTGTTTTTTTGTTATTTTATCATTAAAAAAGGATTGTACAAGAAGAGTAGTTCTTGTCCCAGAGATGATAAGTCATATACTCTTGAAAGATTGCATGAGCCTCTGGGACTATTTTTGTTTGTTTGTTTGTTTTTAATTGCCCTTCTAAAAAGGTTTAAACAGGCACAGAGAATTAAGTTATTATGCACATGAAAACGGGTTGCACATAAATGGCAACACCATGATATTAAACATCAAAGATAGGAACGGACATACGTAAGCTCTAAATAACCGTAATTGAACAATCCTACATTGTTTTTATCTTTCTTATCCTTCTGTCCTATCCTCCCTCCTTCCTTCCATCCCTCCCTCTCTCTTCTTCCTTCCTTCCTTCCTTCCTTCCTTCCTTCCTTCCTTCCTTCCTTCCTTCCTTCCTTCCTTCCTTCCTTCCTTCCTTCCTTCCTTCCTTCCTTCCTTCCTTCCTTCCTTCCTTCCTTCCTTCCTTCCTTCCTCCCCTCCCTTTCCTTTCCTTTCCTTTCCTTTCCTTTCCTTTCCTTTCCTTTCCTTTCCTTTCCTTTCCTTTCCTTTCCTTTCCTTTCCTTTCCTTTCCTTTCCTTTCCTTTCCTTTCCTTTCCTTTCCTTTCCTTTCCTTTCCTTTCCTTTCCTTTCCTTTCCTTTCCTTTCCTTTCCTTTCCTTTCCTTTCCTTTCCTTTCCTTTCCTTTCCTTTCCTTTCCTTTCCTTTCCTTTCCTTTCCTTTCCTTTCCTCTTTAGTTCTCTCTCTTTCTCTTTTTCCCTCCTTTATATCTACTTCTGTGTTCATTCCACCTAAAGTGGTATGACAGAAGAGCAGGGTGTGTTTCTGCAGGGAATAAAAGAGATCTCACTGAGAGCAGAAGCACCTTTAGATCTGAGCTAAGTCTTTTTGAATTTTCTTAGACCAAAGACATATATACATGGCCTTGCAATAAAGCATGGTTTTGAATAACAAAATGGTTTGGAAACAAAAGATGCGTGATCCTAATTCACATAAAGATATATCAAGTTATCTACTACATACTACAGTGCTTTTACAGAAGGTTGGAAGGATACATGACTCTCCTCTGGAGTAATCTATGCACTGGAAGAAACTTCTGTTTTTTTCACTTTATAAAATCTTTGTTTCCGCCTGGAAGCTCAGGAGTTTGACCTCACCAGTAAACAGGATTAACGTTCTTAGAACCTTGCAGGAATTTGTTAGTTATTACTCGCAGCATCCTAGTAGGAAGATAAGAAATTGCTGTTGCTCCATTTTATATGATGGGAAAAAATAGAAGCACAGAATAGTTAAGGTATTTACCAAGCCTTTTGTCTGTGTCTCACCTAACAGCAGGGGCTCTGGACAGCAGGTGTTGAATTTATGTGATTACATTGTACTTGAAGTAAATACAGCAAAATACTATATTTAAGAGACCAAAAATGGTGAAGCACTCATCTTAAATAAGAACAATCATATTAATATTCTTCACATGCACTCCATTAAATGAGAGTAAATGGTACATATTTTATGGACTCCTAGAAAAATCTGAAGCTTAAACTTATAGAATAAACCACAAATGTGTACAGTCTTTCAATGCTTTGAGCAGTACATAGGCTGCTGAATGTTAATTTCACACCAGCTGAAAGGTTCTCTTCTAATTTTCTATTAGGAATTTTTCAGATGATTCTTTCTTCCGGAAAGGTTACTTGGCTTTCTGTAGTCATTCATAAAACTCACTCCACTACCTCAATACTGAGCAAACATACCTTCCCTCCCTGCCCCCACACACACACTGCTGCTTGCAGTATGCAAAGCATTAGTTCTGCTTTTAGACCAGATTGCTTTCATTAATGAGATTCTTCCTTCTTGCCATTTGCTAGTACCTGAATACAGAATCAAAAATCTAATGAGAAACACAAGATTCAGAAAAATGAGATATTAAAAATGAAAAGGAGAAGTAATGCTGAAACTTCCCTTCTTTCATCAAATAGAACATCTTTTCTTGGTGTTAGTATTGTTTTACATTTTTCAGAGCCTTTTTGATACCCTTGCATTCATCACATACTCTGTCTTAGATAGAATGCCAGGCAGTTCACATTGTCCTAATTAATCACAAAGCCAAATATGGCTTTGCAATGTATACAAGGAAATATGAGCTAACAAAACCCAGAGGAACGTAATAAAGTCTTTGGCACTGCTGTTGGTTTGTGATCCAGGAGCAGGTAGGGTCTTGATAAGAATGTGGATGTGAAAATCATTCAAAGGAAAGCTGGCCCAACTGCTTAAAAGATGGAAAAGTCCTGATAGTGTTGATCATCTTAGAATACTTTCCCCCTTTTTATACTTATTTTTACATTTCTGATTAATTTGCTTATAGCTCAGCTACTTTCAATCTGAATTTCTGGAACAAGCAAGTTTCTGGTAAAGTTCCACATTGGCGGAATTTCTCAATCTGTGAATGCAAAATTCAGACAGGCAAGTTGAGATTCATCCTATGACTGATTTGCAACTTTTACAAACACATTTCATACTGTTAATGCATTATAATTGTTTTATTGTTGTTGTTTTTTTGTTTATTTTTGATGTACATAATTCAGAAGATAAGAAATTAGTATTTGATTTCTTCAAAAATTCAACAAGTCCTCAAAAAATGCTGGAATATTTCTATTACTAAATAGCTGTGTGTGTGTTGGGTGACACATATTCATATCTTTTCTGTTTTATGGACTGATTTTCTCCATCCCTAAATCTCATTGTTCTACTTGGTTTTCACATAAAAAGTAGCTTCAGAGCAACAAAGTTTTAGAGATGCTTTTTGAATGCTCCTTTTAAGGAAAATTTCTAGGTAGATCTTCCTCAGAGTTCTGCCTGACTTAAGGTCTTGCCACCCTGTGTTTTAACACTCTTTTGTCTCACAAATAATTTATGAAAATTTAAATAGATGTGGGCAAGGTGGGCTTATCACTGTAGCCATTGGATTCTGTTTCTTTATTAAGATGTTCTTTAAATAACCTCAACATCAAAGCAAACAAACAAACAAAAACTTCTTAGATATTTTCAAGAGGTTTGAAAAAAGTGAAGTATGTAAATGATATCTATGGCTGTTTTTACTAACATCTCATGTCTATATCTCAGCACTTGTATAACACAATGTTCATAGGCTTTAAAAATTGCCGGTAACAGGAGACATTCATGTGCAAGGTCGTTCTATCATCACATCATCTAATTTTATCCGTATGAAAGTTAGTCATCAAAGGTAATTATCTACAGCTGACACAGAGAATGTAGCACCTCCACAGGTAATCCATCCTCCATATCACAGTCATCTACCCTTGAAAGCAATGCATCATTCAGTGCTGATGCCGGTATCTCTTCATTGCCTTCTCAGAGAGTTAAAGCAATATAATTAGACTAGCTGCCCAAATTTATGATGACCAAAGTTAAGCAGAATGAATAGCAGTTGAGGTGAATTGGCTTTCAAGGAAAGACTGAGATTCCACCTCACTAATGTGAGGTCCAGTAATTAGGAGAAGACCTTAGCATCCTCTAAGGGATTTTCCTTGCAAAAAGCTCTATCCGTTTGGGTGGTTGACATGTTATAAGCGTTATAAGCTTCAGAGGGAGTTTTGGTGAAGGAACAAATAGCCTTCAGGAACTACAAGGAGGGAGGGATGTATTCATGCATGAATGCATGGATGCTAAAGGCTGTTATAAAATGAAACAGCTAATTGAGCCTGGAGGCTTTGAGTGTTTAATGGTAATAAACAACACCCAGAAGTAGTGCAGTAATTTGAACATGCCAAAGTTTGGAGGTTTCTTTGATGTGTGATAGAAAGTAATTTGAATCAGCATGAGAGTCTGAATCAAGCAGCGTAAGCCCTACCATAGCCCGCTGGGGCTGGCGTTCTTCTAGTTTGATAAAAGGTTTCTCGAGGCATTAAGTAAAGTCCATGGGGGGTGGGAACATAAACACAAACAGAAGCCACTGAAATGTAAACTCCAGTTTTCCCTTTTCCTTCCCTCCCAGCTCTCCTCTTTCTCTCTAGCATCAATTTACTTTTATTTTTTTTTTATTATTTTTTTTTAACTGGACATCTTGGAGAAAAAGTTTCTTTAATGGGACAGTTGGTAAGGTGGTAATCTCTATCTGCCCGTGGCAAGCTTGGACACAAATATTTTAAAGTGGGCCCAACCTCCTATCTGAACACCTCCATTTTGTCCACACACCAGTACAAACCAGTAGGCTCTGATGAAGCAAAGGCTGTGGCTCATCCCTGGCATGTTGGAGGGAAGGATGGATATTCTCTTGCACTAACATAATGTGTTTGCCCAAATCAACACATGCCATTGTCAAGAGGTATCTTTTGTGGTTGTTCTTTCTTGAAGTGTGGCTTTTGTAATGCCAAAGGGTGAGTAGTAGCAGATGCAGCTGATGCCCTGCTCACAAAGAGGATAGCTTAAGCATAAAGCTTTAGCTGCTGAACACAGCATCAAAACAGATCGTCTTTGAAGCCTTGTGATTATGTAGAAGCACTTTAGCGAAAGAACACTAGGCAAGTTAGATCACTATTAAAAATGATCACTAGGGACTACAATACATAATAAGGCATATAAATAAGTGCCGCACAAAAGTGCTGTAGAAAAATAAGAAACAAAGCTTGCAACATTCTTCCACATAATGGTTTTATAGAAACATTACAATGTTACACAAAGCTTGGAGTACAATATGAACCCCTGCAGACTTAGAAATGTGGTAAGCTGTAGGGTACAGGAACCCACAGCGCAGCAAAAGCAAAGGTTTAATGGTATTTTAAATGTTATGACTATACTGAAGATGAAATCTGCAATATAATCCTTTTCAGAATCCTTTGTGCACGGTAGAATAGGCAGCAGTTCTGAGGCTGTCCTCTAAATCTGGCTGTGAGCAACTGAAGAACAAATGCTGGTAAGGGCAGTGGTTAAGAGAAAGAGTTTGCAATGGAAGAGCTTCAGATATCAGCAAATATTCTCAGTGTTCCTCCAACTATAGTGAACTGTTGATGTGAAGATGTATTTCCATTTTGAGAGGCCACCTCAGAATGCAGAGATTTTATTCCAGAGAGGATGTTGCATCAGATTTTGTCGCATTTGTCTCGAGTTAAAATTTAATCCCATGGGACAGCCCTGGAAATCCAAAGGCACAGGCTTGGGTTTTGAAAGTAGGACACTACTAGGTTAAAGATGGCATTTCAAGATTATATATATATATATATATATATATAAAAAGTTTCTGAGGAGTTTCATTACCTGGAATTCAGCGAGTGCTCATGTAAGGAAAATACTTTTTTCAGTGGATATTGTTTTCCTTGCTGCCAGACAGATCTGCCTGTATGGTCCTGTAACCCCCTTGGTTAATAAGATGGGGAAACAGGAGAGGGATCATCACATGTGAGTGACATGAAAATGAATTTACAGTGCTAACATTCCCTTTCAAAATGGTTGTCCTATTACAGATGATGAGTAGATAATAAAATAAAATAATAAAATAAAATAGAATAAAATCTTGTTTCAAACGGCCTTCTGATTTTTTTCCTCATCTAAGAATCTTTGCAAATTTCTTTTTAAACAAAAAAATCTTGAGCCTGAATAAGGAAAAAAAAACATATTTATGCAAGCAAGAAAAAGAAAACAAAATGAAACAGAAATCAAAACACATCTTTGGGAAGACATTTATTTCATTGTCTTGAAAAAAAAAAACTTTGTCTGTCACAAGTCCTGTATTATCCAGCTGTTTAGTTAACTGAAATATTGATCAAGCTTGTCACACTTTCTTTGTCTGTCAGGAACAAGAGAAGGTTCTGACCCTTGGCAGGAAACTGTAGTGACAGGTCTGTAATTTGATAATCGCTTGTTCAGGAAAGATTTCACTTTGTTCCCTGTGTAAACTCTGTCTACTTGGTTTTCTTTTTTTTTTTTTTTTTTTTTTTTTTTTTTTTTGTCAAGCTTAGCCTCCTAAAATCTTCAGAGTTGGATAAAGAAACACAACATAAATATCAATTTTTCAGAGTATATTTTCCAGATTTTGTCTCGGTTTAATCAAGATGACTATGGTGACTATTCTTAGTGGGGATAGGCTATTAATTTTTCTCTCTGATTTCCCTCCTTGTGAGAAGAATGTCTACTGAATAATCATGTTGATCTGCTTGTTTTCTGGAGGCTGGAAATTAGGCTTGTCAGCCTTCTCCTACAACCTTCCTTATTGTTATATCTCAAAGTGTTTTCCCACTGCAACAGGTTGTTTTTTGGAACTGTCCATTTCCCATCTGGTAGGGCTTGGAAAGATCAAATAGTACCTACTATGGTTCTGTAGCTAGCCACAAGGCTCTGCTTCAGGAGCACTTCCCTGTTTCTCAAAGGACTTAAAACATATGTTAAAATCCTGATTCAGCAATAGCTTAAACATAAGGTCAAGCTCTGAAACATCCTTCCTGAGGCAGGATGTTCTCCTGTCTCCAAAGCTCAGCTGCACACTCTACAGTAGTGTATGTAATGTATATAATGGGATGGATCTGGCTATGCATTGAAATGGATCAGGATGTCCCCAACGCAAGCAGTGGAGCCAAACCTTTGGTTCCTTCAGCTTCCCTAGCAGTTCCTTGAAAATCCATGGGAGTACAACTTTGCACCATGCAGAGTATAAAATCTTCTCTCTCAAAGTCGTGAATAATCAAATAAGTTAAGCTATCCTCCTGTAATTATTTTGTTCCATTAAATGTTCTATCCATCAGAAATTAATTGTTATAATTAACAATAGAAGTATTCTCTCTCTTCTTTCTGTGTCACTGAAATGATCTTCTGCATGCCATTACTTTGCATCGTTAACAGAAATGAAGACTCTGTCTTCGTTTGATGAACAAGACTGTCACCTTCCCTGGATTTTTCTGTATTTTTAGTCTGATCAAAAGCACTCATATTTTTCCCCACAGCTAAACTACAGCAGTCATGCTCAGAGGTCATACACTTCTGACACTGAAGCAATACTTCTACAGAAAACCTTAGTTGCCTCTGAGATCACCTACATTTAAACAAGTTGGCTGAAAAGAGATTTGATGCCAAAGCATACTTTAAATATGTCAAATAATTATTAACAATGATAATGTTAAAAATAGTTTAACCTTCTATTGTTTGCTATCTGATCAAGATTTATTCTTGAAGATGTTTGTGAGTTCTCTTTAAGGAAAGTTGTCAAAATAGCTTAGGAGAACTTTTTACTCAAACCTTGAAACATCTTAGGGAAGTGTTTAGCACTTTAGAATCGCTCCTTAATTTTGAAATGCTGATACTTTTCCTTTAAGTAGTACATTTTACTTTGGAGTTCCCCTTGTTGCCCTTCATTGATGAGTAGAATCTGTCCTCATATGGATTAACTAAAACCCAAGGAGGTATCAGCTTTGTTTTATTTTTGCCTTCAGAGGTTAAGCAGCTACAAAACTAATTAATTTCAATCTAAAATGAGGTGAAATGTGAAATTAGTCTCAAAGAAATTTAGAATGTGAAAAATTAGGTATCTAGGCTAAACTGGGCTTTCTTTTGTTTTCAGTGAAGAGGGATGATACTTAGAAAACCATTCTAATTTGAGCATGTTTGATAGTTAACATGATCATACCTTCTGAACATTTTGTTTGTTTGTTTGTTTTCCCATATTGACCATAGACAGGACCTGAATAATGCCTAACTTCACAGAGATAAAACTTGACGAGGTATATCCTAGCCTTACTGACAAATAATTCCTTATCCAATTCAAAAGACATCAAAATAGCATTTTTCACATTTAGGAAGTATCTAGGATTCCATGGCAACCTCCTCTGCCAGAACCTGCAGATTGACATCTTGTCGGTCTGTCTGATGTAGACCCCATTGCAGGAGTTTGTTATTGCCTCTGTAGTATCTTGAGAAGCAGTTTAGAATGCTTTTCATTCACTCCAAAGCAAAGCAGGTGTAATTCAGTGAACCAAGAAATAACTCTTCGTGCAAGAGCAGAATTAGTGTGTTTCTTTTCTTTTCTTTTTTTTTTTTTTTTAAGAGAATAACTACTTCAACAGGTATATCAGGCATGCCATGTATATGTCAACTTAAAGACATGAATGAAAAGGCTAAGGAGAAAAGGAAAAAAGCTGAAAAATGTGTGTCACGTATTATCATCAGGCTCCAGAAACTGTGGATATTGTTGCTTTTTATTTTTATTCTTTAGCTAGCTATTCTTCAGCCTTACTGTTTTTGAGTTCATGCGTATTTAATTGTATACACAATAGCCTTTCTTCTAAGAAGTTAGTGATCTCATTGAAACCTACAAAAGTATAGAGGCTTATAGATAGAGGTTACAAGCCTTGCTAAAGATGACCTTTTTAAAGCTATGCATTGAAATAACATCTTGAATCCTGATGATCTGCTGTAGCTACTAGGCTACTCTTGCTAATATTGTACTCACTCTTCTCATGTGTCAGTGAAATATTTTCCTCCTCTTTTTAAAATAAAATAAAATAAAATAAAATAAAATGTACATGGTTACAGTTTTTGTGAAGTTCAATCTCACTTTCCTGGAATGTGGCCCCAATAATATCAGCGAATAATTTTGTAACCCAAATTGTACACTAGATCCCTCCTATACGGCTGCTTCATCTCTTACTTTATATATTTTTAAATAACAGCCCATTTTCTGCTGAGCACAGCCCTGTGCCTCTAATGCTGTGGTTCTGAGGAGTTTTAGCAACCATAGATGGTGCTGTGCTGTAATTCTTTGATTACTTCTTTTTTTTTTTTAAGTAACTAAAAGAGACATAGGGACCAGCAGGAAAGAATCAGTAGTTATAGTTTTCAGACCAAAAGAAAAAAAAAAATAAAATTAAAAAAAAAAAAAGGGTTGGATTAGTTCAAAACAAACTCAGTGGGTGTTCTGGTGCACTTTTGAATTCTCAGTTTCTTTTACTCTCTCTCTCTATAATGTATATATTTTTATATGTCTACTTATTTCCTTCTCACATCTCTCTTCTGACAGCACCACCACCTCTGGCTGTCTTTTTTCTTTCTGGTACTTACTGGGTAGTCCATTTTGTGTGTATCTCACAGCTTGCCACCTTCATTTACTTTGTTTATATTTAGAAAAGCATAATCACAGAAGATTTTGTTCATATTTATCAGTGTCTACCTTCTTTTTTTTTTTTGCTATCTTCTAATTATCCTTTGTGCAATATAATCATTTGAAGTTCAACTGGAGATAAACTTAAATCATGAAATGGGATATTGATCCAGAATCTGGTCTGAATTTCTCCAGTTTGGGGCCATGATGATTTACCAAACATGAACTTCAGAATCTTACCTAAGTCCTTTGAAATTCACAGTTGTCTCTAAAACACTGAATTAGAAATGTCCTGGGAAAGCCACTTCTGAGACGTTTGCTGTTTCAGTTCAACAGGAAAATTCTGGAGGCATCCTTTCATAGTGTCATACACTTTGAAAATTAGTGCAATTAATATAAATATATATAAATATATATATAACTTAGATTTTTACAAATATCATCCTCAAAAGGCCACTTTAGCTTTGATTTTTGGCCCAAGAGTGGAACTCATTATTGTTCCTTAAAATAAGACTTCCAATATGTAGGAGTTGTATAAAAGAAAAAAGGTACAAAAAAAAAAAAAAAAAAAAAAAAAAGGGAGAGAGAGAGAAAAGAGAAAAAAAAAATAAGAAGAAAAAAACTACCTAATTCATGTGGTTTAAATTTAAATCAATTCAGTATCAAGGAGGTATGTCGATTCATTAACGACACATCATTATCTTGCAATCAGTGAGCTATACAGTCAGGATCAATTCAGCAATAAAACAAACAAACCACAATGCTAGACACTTACAAAATGGTAACGAATGCCTACACATTTCAACACATCCTCTTGTAACTAATCCCTCAAAATTGTAATCACACACACCCATGCAAACACACAAAGTTGAGCATAGGCATCCTCTACATGGGGGTTACAAGGGCACCCCCCCTTTTCTGAAGCAATATTCCCAATGTTTACACCCCTTCTGTAGGAGACATGATGACCATACTCATGCCACTCCCTTCGTCCCCAGATCCACATCTGTGTACATCAACGTCCATGCACACCAGGTGTGGGTTCCCTCTAATTACCCCCACAATGCCAGCACCCTAGCTGAGTGCAAACACTTCCTAGCATCCATTGGGCAGGATGTGCTTTTGGGCTTTGTGCAGATGTCGTCATATCCATGGGGTGACTGACCACCATTCTATCCACACTCCAAGCTGTTTCCTCACAGCAACGTATTTTTCATGCTGTGTTTCTTTAATATTTCTTTCCAGGTTGACTCCTTTTTTTTTTTTTTTCTCAGAAGCATATTTTCAAATGCCTAGTTATTACTTAATCCAGTTTATGGCTGTTTTCTTATTTGGGATTAACAATTTTAAGCAAAAATGTCTTCAGCATTCACAAAATCCCAGGATGCCTGAGGTTGGAAGGGACCACTGAAGGTTGCCTGATCCACCCTCCCCGCTCAAGCAAAGATCCTTACAGCAGCTTGCTCAGCATCACATCCAGGTGGCTTTTGAAAAGCTCCAAGAAGGGAAACTCCACAACATCTCTGGGCAGCCTGTGCCAATGCTCCATCACCAACACAACACAGAAGTGTTTTCTGGTGTTCAGATGGAACCACGTGTGTTCCAGTTTGTGCCCATTGACTCTTCTCTTACCAGACAGGCATATTGTTTACTGCTTTTCAGGCATCTCTTCCAAATTTGGGCCATGTGGACAGCAGAGTTAGACTGGAAAGGAACTGTATTGACCTTATCTTCCTATTGCATTGTTAGGTGCTAAGCAGCATGATCCTCTTTTATCTTCCATTGTTGCAAATATATATGCATACTAGTCAACTCTTGCATCACTGTATATTGTGATACAGCATTTATCCTTGGGAATCCTGCTAAGTGCTTGGCTGGGCCATCATGTGGCAGTGAGTTACATGCGATCACATGTTCCATATGATCAAAATTGCTGATTATTTCTCATCTTTATTTAAAATTCCCTGAAATTCATTGTAAATATCACCATGGGAGTCTTCAGTTTACAGAAAAAAAAAAAATCTCAATTTAATAAAATGGGAAAAAATAGTCTCTCAAAAAATTTCTGAAAAAAAAGTTTCTGAATTGCTTTTCTCTTTGCTTCCTACTTGGCTAAATATCCTTATTCTTTTTCATCTTGCAAACACAAGAAAACGTCCAAGTAATTTTTTTATTTTTTTTTTAAAAAGGAAGAGATTAGTAAACACCAACTGGACTCCAGAGAAAATTTATTTTCATTTGAATAGATATCCATTTTGGACACCCTGCAAATGTCATGGGCTACAATAAAATTAATTTTCTTTCTGCTTGTAAAACCAAATGTACTGATTTAAAACGTAGAAATACTGTCATTTTCTTTCAGTGACTCTAGTCTATGTAATGCTTCTATGACCTTTGTTTTGGTGACCATCATTAGAATATCTGAGCGTTTAGCAGACAATAAATAGGAAAAGTCCTGCTCAGGGTAAGTCTAGTTTTATATGGGAATAGTTGTTACAGATTTAATTCTGCTTATTTTAGAAATGATTAATCAAACAATGAAATCTCTTGATGTGATCAACAAGTGGTTTGATCTTGTGGTTGTGTTTTCTGGAAGCTTAGTCAGCCTGTTTGTCTACTATCTATTTATTTATTTATTCTGAACACAGTATGATTTATGCTGAAATAGTTAAAAAGGATTCACACAGTTGGTGAGGCACCTACAAAGAGAATCTCTAAGGTATTTGGAGCCTTATTTATGGATTGCTTTGATAAGCAGAGTTCACTGGCAGCCAAGGGAGCAACAGATATTTTTATGGCTCATCTTCATACATGGAGGAGGTCAGAAACCAGCTGAGACATTACATTATTTTTCTCATCAGCAATATATGCAATGAAAAACAGCAGTGCAGTGTAGAGGTGAAAAATGCACATGTCACCATAACTGCATTCTTCTGTGAGAGAGCAAGGAAAAGTTTCTCAGGATATTATGATACCTAGGGAAAGGTATGTGTTGCAATGGTAAAAAAAAAAAAAAAAAAAAAAAAAAAAAAAAAAAAAAAATGCACTACAGAAGAAGTCTTTAAAACACCTGATTTGCAGATATGAACTTGAGCAGGAGCCAGTGCACAGTTTGGTGCACTAGAGGTCTACTTTAAAAGTCTAGAAATTTAGATTTCTTTATTAAGCAAGATACCAGTTCATAAATATATAAATACAACTGGTTGGGGAACCTCAGAGAAGATGATCCATAATGTCCAGTGAATCATAAACTCATAATACATTTTAATTAGGAATTATGAAAAAAAATCATAAATATTAGAACAATCTGAAGCCAGAATGGTGGGGGTTAAATGACCTTTGAGCTAAACAGCTTTCAAGAAGCAGCTTATATTCACAAAGGGAATCCTGCAACAGTGTCTGCAGGGGATAGAATGCACTGACCAAAAAGATTTCTCTGTTATATATTGTTATTTTTTTCTTCCAAATTTACACTGAATCAAAGCCTGCCAGTTCAGCTGATCTCTTGCTATCAACTTTATCAGCAAGAACAAGTTGTGGAGGACAGTCTGGCATGGGTCCCTCAGCAGTCCTGTGTCTAACATTTCAGGGAAGGGTATTTGCTTTTATTACTATTCTGTAGGATTTGTAGGGATCAAAAATGAATAAATTATCACAGCCCTCAAGTTTGGACACTCTCCATCTAGCAATCTTCTATATGTCTAGGTGCTATATAACAAACAAGACATAACTATAAGTATTGAAGGAAAATATAAGGGAAAAGATTAAAGATATTAAACCTCCTCTTTTACTTCAGTCAGTTGACAATCTTCTTCCCTAGGGAGATTTGCAGATTGTTAGAAATTCAGGGTCAAGTTTTATTGTTAGAAATTCAGGGTCAAGTTTTACATTCTTTTCATATGCGTCTTTGCATCTCATGCTTTTCTACTGTGCTGGGGATTCTCTCTGCTTTACCTTCTCCAGAGCAGTCTTTTTAGCACTGAACTCAAGCTATACCTCTTTCTATCTGTCCTGATTCTAAATTTAAATGCTGAAATCTACATGCAATTACTACCCAATTACCTTTACTTGTTACAAACCTTCTTCCTCCCACCCACATTCTCTTATCTCTTGTTATGATCCTTGTTTCTCTACTTTGAGCCAGAGATCATGTCTTTTTGTGATTTCTGAGAGAACCTCACAAACATGAGTGGTATATAAATACCTGTTAAAGAAGATGAGGAGGTGAAGTAAAATTCTCCAAAATAATTCTACATTTTAGAATATACCATGATCAGCTTGGTTTTCTCAGTTATCTAGAAAAACTCATCCTCTGTGGAACATTCTAGATAAATGGAAGGGGTGGGGATGGGGGGGGAGAAAAAGGTCTCTTCCTTTCAAATAGTATGTTCCAGATTCTGTTTACTGCTTTGTTTAGTGCCTTACATACATGGCTACATCATAGTCTATTTGTCTAGGTGGTTATTTGTCTAATAGAAATTCTCAGCAGCTCTAGGATTATTACTTTTTTTTTAGATTTAGATGATAAATATTTACATATGTATTAAAATAAAATCTCTAAATCATGCAAAACATGTAGAAATAATTTTTGATCTGTTTATTTAACCAGACAGGATACTGCAAATAGCATAATCAAGTCAAATAACGTCTTTAAGCCTTGATGAAATTCAGCTTGTGGAAGGGAAAGTGTACTAATAGATGGTTTTGATTCCAGGATTTCTTCAATACAAGGCAAAGAAATCTATAGTGAATAGAATTCCTTTTGAAGGATTATTCTATATACTTAGCAAATTTACCACCTTTAATTAAGATGAGATTTTACTATACTAGTGATTTATATATTTTAAACACACATCTTAAGTTTTCAGTAGTTCTTTGGATATTTTTTTTTATTTTATTTTATTTTTACTATTGGAAAATAACTTCATTTAACTTTTGTTTTGATATATAATGATATATGGTTTACATATTTGTTGGTATTAACCTACACTTGATGGATACTCTTTTTGTTTAGGACTATATAATGCTTGTTTTCCTCTATATATGTATATGTAGAAAAATAGTAGTTGTGGGGAGAAAAACAAAACAAAATAACAAAAAAATAAATCCTCAGCCTTCAAAACTTGGAAACGTATTAGGGAAGATATACAGGTTATGGGATTGAGACCACATCTATTCCACAGTTCAAGGCTTAAGAACTAACAAAGGGACTACTGTATTTGTTTGTTTCCATTCTCTTAGCCCTTGACAGCAGTAAGATAAGGCACACCATGGTTAGCTTCCTTTGCTGGTATTTGAGCTTAAGCTAAGCTGATAGTGGTAGAGGGACCATGGCTGTGTTTTATTTTATGGTGTGTCCAAATTCTAAGGAAAAGAGAAATTAAACAGATTGCAAAAACCTACATACATCTTCATTAGATCATATGGATTTAGAAGAGTGTTTAAGAACTTTCTTAAGTTAATCTACTGAAAATTAGGTGTTTGGATTTAAAGAAGAATGTGAGTTTCCACAGATTGCAAAATAGAACCTTAATGAGAAATGAGCAGAATGACTCTTGGAAAAACAAACAAACAACAACAACAACAACAAAACCTTTCATTCTTAGTTTTCCCATTCCCATTTCACATGTTAAATGTGCTTTGTAATGTATTGAAATAAAAAATAAAAAATAAAAATAAATAAATAAATAAATAAACATTTTTTTGTGTGTTTATCAATGAGAACAGCTGGTTTTGGACACATTTATTAAAATGTGAACTTTTTTACCAGACTCATCCTCTGTCACTTTAAAACTATGCCAGCCTTTTGCTGACATCTCAAAAGATAAGCAAAAATAAATTTAATGGATTCATCACTGATTTATTATTTCTACTTCTAGAGGGTGTTTAAGGAAAAACATGCTATTAGTTTTACTTCAAAGAAGACCACTCATCCAACGAGTCTGAAAAGCACTATTATTTTAAAAACTAGATCAGAAAGAAAAGCAGGGGGAGAAAGGGCACAGAGCAGAGCTATAGTGCTTCAGGTTTACTTAAAATTCTCTGCTAGAAAACCATTGTTGTTTTTCAGCCATCCTTCAAGCATAATGCATACCCAGTCAGCTACGTGCCTCAGGATCCCCATCACTCCACAGCTGCAGAACTGCCAAAGTGCAACAGGTTCACAACAAACCAAGTCAGCACTTCAAACCCTTGAAGCTTACTTGTATCTCCTTAGACCAATATTTGTCAAATGTTCCATTAATAAATGTGACCAATCCTGTGCCATTTTGGCATCTTATACCCTGGGAAAATGGAAACACACAAGTCCCATATGGTGAGGAAGGGAGTCTGAAGGGTAGGGCTACTGAGAAATGTAACATAATTGAATACCCTTTAAAAGACAAAACTCCTTATAACATTACTTAGACAGTAATTTTGATTCAAATAATGTCAGTAACATTATTTAAAATCCTTTTAGATAAGAACTCCCACCCCCGCACTCATCTCTTCATCAACTGACACCTGTCAAGAAGAAAGTGTGGAGGGAAGGGCTGCTCTTTAAAAGGAATTTAAATAATGTTAATGCATTGCTCACTGATATTCAACAGACTCTCTTCTTTCTTCCTAGAAGCTCTCTTATTTGACCCTAATGTGCTTATGCAATACCCTGGAAGAACTAGGAAAATACAATAATGCTTCAGTTAGAGTGAACAATTTCATTTTGTTTATTTTGAGGGAATGAGAACAAGTTGTAAAATAATGTTAAAATTATTTAACTTTTCCTGTAAAAACTTGCAACTGTATGAATAATACAACACATTAGCTTTTGTAAAAATATTGCATTTGTCAACATCAAAGTCAGTTAACAGTAAGTATTGGATGCAGTGGAGGTGTCAAACAAACTACTCAAAAAGTGTGTTAGTATTTTAATTAATGTTCATTAACGATGATGAACGGGGATTTAATTCACAGATATTGAAGAAAGTTGTGAAAACTAAAAATGAAATGGAAAGAAAAGAGGGCCAACAAGGGTTAGAAGTGTAGGCAGAAATCAACAAATAATGAGATTCGCATTCTTGGAAGAAAAATAAAGTAATTTAAGCATGGGAAACAGCCCAGCAAAAGAAAGAAGTGAGGGGAAACATTCAAGTACAGTGAAGTTAAGTGAGTTTTTAGGCTTGTGCTGATATCTATTATATAACACTTGCAAAAACTTTGATACCCATTTCAGAATAGTTTTCCTGCAATTATTAGTCAAAAATAGCCTCCCATATTCACCTTTCCACATAGACTAAGATCAAAACAAGAACGGTAAAGAACAGATGAAGAAATGGAAGATCTAAAGGGAATAGTTTACAGGGAAATATTAACAGGGTTACCTTTTAATTTAAGATGAGGAACAGAGATCTTCCTGAGCATTGACTCCTCTTGGAGATGGCTTAGACAAGTTATAGTTTAGCTACCTTTTGTAATTCAGGCCAGTTTCTAGTTAATCCTCTCCTTTCCTCTAAAAATCGAACAAGAAGTTGGGCCTTTTCATGCTAGCATCAGAGAATTATTGTGGAGGTATCTCCCTCTACATCACAGAGCAAAAGAGCCTGGATGACAAGGTTGGAATGAAGGCCTGATTTTGGATGATTAAACTCAAGTGTGATGAATTCCCACCTCCCAGGTTGGCACCAATTTTGTAATGCAGCAATCTGAGGTTCACACTCAGCTCATGGTAAATTTAGGGCAATTAGTGCCAAATGAATACTTCAGGAGACCAGTTTTGCACTTGTGGAGAGGTAGCAGGGAGAACATTCAGGAGGCTATCGGGGGAGGTCCCAGTTGACTGGCGGCTAGCAAACGTGACACCCATCTACAAGAAGGGCCGGAGGACTGACCCGGGAAACTACAGGCCTGTCAGTTTGACCTCAGTGCCAGGGAAGCACATGGAGCAAATTCTCTTGAGAGTCATCACGCAGCACTTACAGAGCAAGCAGGCGATCAGGCCCAGTCAGCATGGGTTTATGAAAGGCAGATCCTGCTTGACGAACCTGATCTCCTTCTATGACAAAGTGATGTGCTGGGTGGACGAGGGAAAGGCTGTGGATGTGGTCTACCTTGACTTCAGCAAGGCTTTTGACACCGTCTCCCACAGCATTCTCCTCAAGAAACTGGCTGCTCTTGGCTTGGACTGGCACACGCTTCGTTGCGTTAGAAACTGGCTGGATAGCCGGGCCCAAAGAGTCGTGGTAAATGGAGTCAAGTCCGGTTGGAGGCCAGTCACTAGTGGCGTCCCCCAGGGCTCGGTGCTGGGGCCGGTCCTCTTTAATATCTTCATCGATGATCTGGACGAGGGCATTGAGTGCACCCTCAGTAAGTTTGCAGATGACACCAAGTTAGGTGCGTGTGTCGATCTGCTTGAGGGTAGGAAGGCTCTGCAGGAGGATCTGGATAGGCTGCACCGATGGGCTGAGGTCAACTGCATGAAGTTTAACAAGGCCAAGTGCCAGGTCCTGCACCTGGGGTGCAATAACCCCAAGCAGAGCTACAGGCTGGGAGATGAGTGGTTGGAGAGCTGCCAGGCAGAGAAGGACCTGGGAGTGATGGCAGATAGTCCGCTGAATATGAGCAAGCAGTGTGCTCAGGTGGCCAAGAAGGCCAACGGCATCCTGGCTTGTATCAGAAACAGTGTGACCAGCAGGGCTAGGGAGGTGATCGTTCCCCTGTACTCGGCTCTGGTGAGGCCGCACCTCGAGTACTATGTTAAGTTTTGGGCCCCTTGCTACAAGAAGGACATCGAGGTGCTTGAGCGGGTCCAGAGAAGGGTGATCAAGCTGGTGAGGGGCCTGGAGAACAAGTCCTATGAGGAGCAGCTTAGGGAGCTGGGCTTGTTCAGCCTGGAGAAAAGGAGGCTCAGGGGCGACCTTATTGCTCTCTACAGATACCTTAAAGGAGGCTGTAGTGAGGTGGGGGTTGGCCTGTTCTCCCACGTGCCTGGTGACAGGATGAGGGGGAATGGGCTTAAGTTGCGCCAGGGGAGTTTTAGGCTGGATCTTAGGAAGAACTTCTTTACCGACAGGGTTGTTAGACATTGGAACAGGCTGCCCAGGGAAGTGGTGGAGTCACCATCCCTGGAAGTCTTTAAAAGACGTTTAGATGTAGAGCTTAGGGATATGGTTTAGTGGGGACTGTTAGTGTTAGGTCATAGGTTGGACTCGATGATCTTGAGGTCTCTTCCAACCTAGAAATTCTGTGATTCTGTGATTCTGTGAGGCCTTCTTCCACTTTCAGCTACGAATTAATTTTATCATGGTGCTTGAGGGCTGGTTCTTCCTGCCTGGACTTCTCGGCAATGCAGTCAGGTGGTTTCCTAGTGGATCAGTGGCATTGACAGCAATTGCTGGCCAAGGGCTGAGCCTCACACCTGAGGACTATGGATTCCATGCAGTAGCCAAGTAGGTGGTAGAAAGAGAGGCCCAAAAATAACACTCATCATATGTCTGTCTCTTTCCCATCTCTCAACATTTTCAGATGTGGATCTCTCACTACCATCTTATATATATGCAGCAATACTGAGGCCAGCACAAGATAGCTGTTGATTGAGAAGCTGGTAGGCAACTTACCTGCAGCTACCACAGAAAACAAATAGCCAGAAAAGCCTATGGAATGCTGCTTTTGCGTTCATCACTGCTATGCAAAATTTATAGAGTTGTGAGACTATAAACCAAATAGAGGCGCCTCATTTAATAGCAAAGCTAAACAAAAACAGCTGTATGATGTGGTGATCTAAATAGGTTCTTCATATATTCCTTTTTTGTTTTTTTTTTTTTTTTTTTTGACTTCTCATCCTGTTAGGAAACTCAGGAGAAAACTATTTAGGTGAGCTTTATTCTCATTGAGCAAAAGGATCTTTCTCTGACTTGTGTGGAGGTGTGGAGTGAGTCAGATCAACAGGTTACCTAGCTCAGGTCTAAAAATTCAGTACAATTCAAGTGCAGCCATTTAATTTTTCTTTGTTTTGCTTTGAATGTGTGTGTAAAATAAGAAGGGGGGGAGGGGGAGGGTGAAAGCTACTTGCAAAGAGACTTAATCTGTATTTGAAAAATCTGAAAGCACCTCTAGTTTCTCAGATTAGAGGTTGAGTAAGATTTGTATGTTATTTTATTATTGTGCCTTCAAAACTACATACTGATGTTTGAACTGTTTCAACTTTTCAACTCTTAAAAATAGAAAAGAGAAAGAGAGAGAGAGCAGTTTTGTTTGTTTCAGATCAACTGAAACGTACAGGCAGATGTTTTGTGAGCTTCCAGACACCATCTTGGCATGCTGCCTGTGCAGTCCAAGTTACAATACACCTCCGTCCTGTTCAGTGTGTTTGGCAACAGCCACACCACATTCAGTTCCTGGCTCTCTCCAGAGCAGAGGTTGCCAACAGAGTAGAAGTGTGTCAGGCTGTATTGGTCTATGGTATATAGAAGAATGGCTTACATTTGTACCACTTTCCTTTCTCATTATCCTCTTTGATGACAACGAAGTTATGTGTAGCCATTTTCTATTCCATCTGTCCTTGCCAGGACACCAAAGTGTCAAAATTGTAATGACTCATGCAGTTTGGGAAACATAATGCGAGCATATACTACTTTGACATTATCACTGTTCTGTAATTCAATTGCCTATGGATTTTTCATTTTCTTTGTTTTTGACCTTCCTGATCTCATAGAAATATAAGTTAACATAATCCAAATGCAGGTGCCTGAAGTTATTTCAGTCAGAAAAGATAAGAAAGCTGATTTTCAGTAATCCTAACTGACCAAAAATTTTCTGGTTTTTATTCCAATGGGTGTAAATTATATTCCCTGTGGTGAATAAAGATACCCATGCTTGCAACTGTATAAGCACTTAGAGTAAGTTTGTCCCTATCTCTTAGTAAAGAAGATGTACAAAACAGAAGGGAAACGCCTGATGTTTCTATTTAAAAGTTCAGAACTCAAGACCTGGAGAAACTTTGACATAATGAAGCTGCCACCATGCAAGAGCTAAGTAACATCATGACTTATCTTCTTAATTATTTCACTCTAGGATTCCAATGCAGACAAGTGAGAAGAAGGGACCTATCTAGAGGAAACTGATCATACGGTGCAATATATTCTTGAAGTTGTTCAAGTGAGAATTGAGCAGACTTGTTTCTTTACAGTGACTGAAAGTGGATTTTAAATGAGTCACTCTAGATATAGGTATCTACTCTACTCTACATCTAAAGTTAGGTAAGATAAACACAGGAATCAGCAATTTGCTGGTAGCTCTCCAAAGATATATACTTACAGCATAGTAAATGTTGTATAATTGTTGTATAATTCAGAATAGTTTATATCACCAATGAATGCATGACACCAGGAGGTAGATATGTATGTAAACAGGTAGCTCAGAACACTGCAAATCGTTGCACAGTATTGAGTTAGGAAAGGGGAAAATGTTTAAACCAAGCACAGATATACAGCAAGTAAGAAAATTTTAACTGCTTTGTATCACTTCTTTTAAAGAGATAAAATTGATATTGTCATCATTAATAGAAGTAAAACCCAAGGAAAAAGATGGGAAACCATTGAAATAGGGCAATCTTTTTACAGTAGAATCAATTAAATACATGCTGCTCTCTTAAAATGCACCACTTCATTTTAAGGAGCTTAAGGTATGAATAACAAGGCCATAAAATGTTAATAACTATAATAACTGTAGCTTCTATGATATTTTTTAACTGTGCAGAACTGTAATGTGACAAGTAACAATAAAAAGAACTTGCTGAAATGACTTGGATTAGAAAGGGCTGAGAGATTTTATGGGGGAAGCTCTGCTCTTTCACCTCGTTGACCTTGAATGAAGAAAGGTCCAGACAAGTGAAGCAATTAGGTAGTTTTTTTTCAAGCCACGCCTTAGGAATAGCCATCGTATTTATTTTGTTGCTATTGTTTATATTACCATAAAGCCTAGAGGCCTAGTCATGAACTGTTGTGCTAAATGCTGAGAAATGCAAATTAAAGTGACAGTGTCTGTCTCTGAGAGCTCATATGTAAAGCATGAAGCAAGAGGAAACATACTTATGCAAAGAGACAGGACAGCACAAGAAAACATTTTTTTTTTTCTTGATCAGTCTGATGGGCAATGGCCAATTTCTCAAGTTGTAGAAGATTTGCAACAAAGTAGAGCTTTGTGGAAGACTTCACAGAGCTTCCATGAGGCAGAGAGGCTATGCAGCAGGGGTCCCACAAATGTCTTTCACATGTCTGGAACCCGACTAACGGAGACTGAACACTAAGCAATAGTACATCTGATCTGATCCAGAATAAGGGAGATACTTCACAAGAAGTATAGAAAGAATAGAACAAAGAGACTAAGGAATCATGAAAGCTAAGGGTAAAAAAATACTCAAATGTGTTGAAAGTGGATAGTAGGCCAAGGAGAACAAGACACAGTGCCTAAGCCACTTTCTTAAAGCTTGGAAAATGTTTAGTATGTTTAGGAGCAGATTGGCTATCAAAACCAAAATCTGTCTGTGAGTAACACTGGGAATTTGATTCAGACTCAGTCAGTCTCTAGCTTGTCTCTCCCTTCTTAATATAAATCATCAGGTTTCTCAGGCACCATTGGTCACATTTTTATTCCTGTCTCTTACATTATTATCAGTTCTTCCTATTAACAAGAGGAGGGAAGGAAGGAAGGAAAGAGAAGGGTAGGTTTCATTTGGGGAAAAAAAAAAAAAAAAAAAAAAAAAAAGTCTTTCATTTGACTTCTTTTAGCATGAATATTCCTACCAGATGTGGAATTTTGAAGCATATTTCACACCTGTCCTTACTTCCATTATAATTCCAGTGTGATTTTACAGATTTTCACCATTACTCACTTCAATTCTTGCATTTTGCACTTCACCATTCTACCTTCTCTCACACCAAGTCTATAACTGTATTTCACAGATATTCATGTCTTTCTTTCAAGTCTCTGCCTTGCCCATGTCCTATTGGACATTTTCTGATTAGTTGTACTTCTCCCTGCCTAAATCGCTTGCTTGGGTGTCTTTTCCCAGCATACTGAGTGCAGAGCATGCGTTATTTATTTTGCAGGTAGACCAAATACTGTATGTCTAAGTGGATGTAACTCCAAGTTCAAATTAATATAGTGCATATGCTGCCAGTTTCAGACAGAACTCTACCTACTCTACATTGGAGAGTGAATTGCTTCTAGGCTAAAAGCTGTTTTGACCTTACTCAGAGAAGTAAAACATCTGAGCAAACTTACTGTGGGATGGACCTTGGCCCAATTCTTTTACAGGCCTTTACATGCTTTGCAATTTAGAGCATGGGCAGAGATGACCCACAACCATGCTACCTCTCTGTAGGATCTGCTCTCTGCAGAGCACAGGCTGATAAAGCTAGTATCTTCATCACTGTTGTCTCTTTTTCTTTTTAAAGTTTTTAATCTGTCACGAAAGAATGCACACTAAATATCTAAGCAGATAGATTAGATACATGCCAACCCAAAGAGAAGCAATCTCCTCTTTCTGTAAGAATTTCTTTGCATAGGAAATAGCAGGAAATTAATTTCAAATTAATTTTTAATGGTTTAATGAAGCAATGTAAATACATATTATCAGGAAATCAATGTAGATATAATTTAGCTTACTTTAAATCACTTTACATCTGTATAGTTACGTAATTTGTGTCATTTTCCCTCATTTTCACTCTAGAGATGAGCTCTGAACATCCCAGAAATGAAAGTTCTCATTGGTACCACAAAAAGCTGTGCCCCAAAATCCAATGAAAATAACTTGTAACAGATGTTTCCACTGAAAATCCCAGCATGTGTGTAAAGATAAATCCCAAAAGATATTTTAGGAAAAATCTAAATATAGAAAACATCCGGATCTCAACTAGATACAGTTTCAGAAAGTTTAGGAACCTTTCATTTTCCTCAGATTTTCTCTCTTAATATAAAGTGTCTTTCTTTGTGTATTTTGTTTTCTTCTGAATTTTTCTTGTCACAAATTTATGTAATAAGTGAATTTTTGATTAAAAGAAAAAGTGAGAAATTTCTGGCCAACAGTTTATCAGTCAGAATAAAATAGATAAAAAGACAAAACTCTCCTTTTACTGCCATTCTACTATCAATAGTATTTTTGGGACAGCTTATGTCAGTGGTTTTGATCTTTCTTCCAGAGTGTCCAGCAGGTGGAGGGAGGTGATTGTCCCTCTCTGCTCTGCCCCTGTGAAGCCCCACCTGGGGTACTACATCCAGGTACAGGGCCCCCAGCACAAGAAGGATGTGGGGCTGTTACAGCAAGTCCAAAGGAGGGCCACAAAGATGATCAGAGGGCTGGAGGACCTCTCCTATGAAGAAAGACTGAGACAGATGAGGATATCCAGCCTGAAAAAGAGAAGGCTATAGGGAGACTTTTCAGTACTTAAAGGGGGCTTATATAAAGGATGGGAAGCAACTTTTTACTCAGCAGATAATGACAGGATAAGGGGAAATGGTTTAAAATTAAAAGAAGGGAGATCTAGATAGAGGAGGAAATTCTTCACTCAGAGGGTGGTGAGGCCCTGTAACAGGTTGCCCAGAGAAGCTGTAGATGCCCCAGCCTTGGAGGTGTTCAAGACTAGGTTAGATGAGACCTTGAGCAACCTGATCTAGTGGGTGACATCCCCTGCAGGGGGTTGCAACTAGACAGTCTTTAAAGTCCCTTCCAACCCAAGCCATTCTATGATTCTGATTCTATGGTTTAGAGGGGATTTAAGTATCAATTCAATAACTGCATCTAAAAACACTTCGGGGTTTACATCCCTGAAGTTCAGGGATGTAAATCCGCATTTTCTGACTCTGAGTCCAGAGCTTTACCCTTAGGAAACTGCAATTGCAGAGAATCTAGGGATTCATTTACTAAATGGATTTTTAACATCTTCAGCTCAAATTTTGTTTTCATGTGAACACAATGGAAAGGATAGCCCCTGACACTGAGGACACCATGGAGTATAAGACAAAGGCAAAAAGCTGAGAGAACAAGTCTGCCACAAAATGATCAGGAAGTGGAAATAGAAGATCTGGTCCTCTTTATCACTAGACAAGTCTAGGTGTTACAGTAGCCTCAGGCCAGCTGGAATACTATAAGTGTCATTGCAGATTTAGGACCAACAAATTAAGTTATTGCAAAGGTAGGAATTCACACAACTAAAGCAGTGTGGATGTTTGCACCTGCACTGCTCACATTAATCTCATTGCACAGCATATGGACACTCCAAGGGTGCAACTTATTCCATAACAGACATCCCCAAAAAGTCAGATACATCACAGCATAGAAATATCTCTATCCAGTGACAAAAAAGGGAGTTTTGTAATCAGCTCAGATGTAGACACTTGCACCTGGACAAATACAGTCAGAAGATAGCTGTCTCATCTACAGTGTCAACATTTCCATTTAAGTCACCCAAACTGAACAACACAATGTTTGAAGACTTTTTTTTTTTTTACAGTGTTTTTTTTTTTTTTTTTTTTTTTTTTCTTCCTTATAGTAATGGACACTCTGCAATTGTGGTCTGTAAAACATCTCATTAAGCTCCAAGGGTACCGATTTCTTATTCAAAATTAATTAAGTGAATTTATATTGTGGAAAAGTTACAGATGGCCATTTGGCACTTACATAATGGGAACAAAAATATGAGCAAGGAAGTGCTTCCTGTTTCTGGCTGAGGTAGACTTTAGGACAGACCAAAAAAATTCTCATGCTGCAGGACACCTATTCACTTTGATCAGCACAGGTAAGCTGTTAATATATGTAGCTGAAGTGAAATGTTTTGCCATTATTATTCAGTTTTTAATGGCCTTGTATCAAAACTGCCAGCATACTGCTGATGGCATTGCTTGTTACCTTCTACGTGCCACAATTCTCTTCTGACCACAAATTAAAAGAATATACAACAGCCTGTGGTTGCGCATTTCATTTTATAATGTGGGCTATAGAAGACGTCTGAGAAGTAGGGTATGTGAAATCTGTACAACATATCTACATATTACTCTTACAAAGGATAATATTTTACATCTGGGAAATCACATATCTGACACATCAAGATAGGAAGGGTATGTACAGGTTGGCTACATAGTACCCATTACAATAGATCTGCTGTAACATTGATACGGGGGTCATTCTGTGAACTCATTAGGCAACTCATGCCTAATGTATTTTTTTGTTGGGTGGTCAAACCAAATGGAGTTTTCATTCAAAAAAAAGGACTGTTTGGGAAACCCGAGCACATTGCCTCTTAGACTCATGTACAAGCTTGCTCCCTGTTCTAAATTCTGTAAGAAGAATTACATTTGGTCTTCCTTTGGTGTTAAATAAGAAAGAAAGAGAGAAAGAAAGGAGGAAAAGGGGGGGTGAGGGGAAAGCTCAATAACAGTGCCAGATGTAAGTGAGGAAGTCACTGCCAGTTCTGAGAAGCTTTTGTATGCACTACATGACACTGAAGTATTACCGGATATTTAGTAGTTTCTTTTAAGCTCATATCTTTGTTAGATTTACCACTGGGAAAAAGAATTGAAAAGGAAAAGAATCACTAATCTGAACCTCCTGCTCTGTCAGTACTTTGGGTTGGTAGTCAAAGACAAGTAGAGAGGAGAATTGTAAAAAGATGTTCCTCTAATTACATTATACCAGACTATAATAAATCAAGATGCAAACTGATAATGAGATTTCTGAAACATTTAATTTTGCTTATATTTGTTTACTCACAGAGCACAATTCTATAAAAACTCTTTAACAATAACAACAAATCTTTAATACTACTACCAGCAATCTATCAATTAATGTCTTGTTTCATGTGTGAGTGCGAATGTTGTGCTTATGCAGTGCATGTGTTTTACCTTTTAATAGGCAAACTGTGTATTTACTACCAATTACAGAAAAAGTTCTATTTTTATATGTAACCAGTCTTCACAGATTGGATTTTTAATATCAGCAAAGCAGTCCTGACTCCTTACTCTATTCTTTGTTATCTTTCAGAAAAGAAAAATAAACAAACAAACAAAAAACACCAACACCACAAAAAAAATAATAAAAAAAAAGTATTTGGAGATGTGGGAATGACTGATGGGTTCCCAGGGTACTTTTTAAAAGGAATGAAGGAAGGGGAGAGTAGCAAAAATTAATCCCTTAGTTGAAAGAGAAGATGCCAACCTTTTCTCCTGAACAAAAGCAAGGTTGGTTCAAGTCCAGGTTGGATGGGGCTTTGAGCAACCTGATTTACTGGGAAGTGCCCCTGCAAGTGGTAGGAGGTTGGAACTGGATGGTCTTTAAGGTCCTTTCTTTCCAAGCAGTTCTGTGATTCTGTGATGAATCAGCTGCCCAAATCTTGCACTAACGTTGTTATTTTTCTCTCAAAATGTCTTCATTTTTAAAAGAAAGGTATGATTTACCCTACTGAATCCATTTCTATTTTTTTTATTAAACTTTGGTGAAACATTAAGTCCAGAATTCACACAACCTGTTAGCATTCCTTGCAACATGATAAGAAAAAATTCAAATCCTTATTTGATTTTATATGTGTGAATTTCTGTAAATGACTTACTGACATTTCCTATGTTCATAGCACTTTCTTTTTTAAGAGATGTTTTCTAAAATAAAGCATTGGTTTATATATATCAAGGTCCCTTCTCTACGAATCACTGGCCTATCCTAAGTATAGATGCAGTGTATGCAACTAGAGAAATCCTTTCTGCCTTGTTAAACTAATATACATAGACATGATCACACTTCTGGGAAACCTGTGCAACATCAGTTTCTCAACATACACTAACACAGAAGAACTGATTATGAAAAAAAAAAAAAAATAATCAAATCCACAGGTTGAAATTCTATCTATCTGCAACAAACCAGTTAAACTAAAAGCAAGGAAATAAAATGCAGTACTCGTATTACCTAATCACACAAGGGTGGGATTTGGTTATCTGGACATAGGTTCCTAGTGGTATGTTAGCTGCACACACATCCCAGCTGGACTCCAGCCCTTCCTCTATAGGGCTAGGATATTCTCTGTCATGCTTTCCAGGTGACTATGCAGGAAGCTGTCCTGCTGGGAATACATGAAATCCAGACAGGAGGTGCAGTGGATGTTGGGATCAACGTTTAATGTTATGCCCTTTCCGTGGCTGTGGCTGAGAAGCAGGGCACAAAATAGTGAGAGAGGTGGTCTAGTAGAAGTGCTAAGAGCCAGTGATCTTCTTTTATGAAGACAGACTGGAAAAGAGGGGTATTTGTTTCAAACACTTCTGATTTTTTACTAAGCATATGTTGTGGTTTCTCTGCTCTACAAAATTTAAGAATCTCCTTTATGATCTAACAAAACTTAGCTCTAGATTTGTCAAGCTCTTTTAGTGTTTTTGGGCCACTCATTATGAGAAGAGGTGCAGACAGACCCAGCTCCAAGCACTGGCTGACTCTGGAACTCATCACAGACACTTTCCAGACCCACAGAGAATTTTGCCCTCTGAAGCAGAAGGCCATAATGCCCCTATAAATATCTCCATTTGTCACTCCACTTGTGCTCCCTGCCTCCCCTTGCTTTGCCTGTCATCTCTTGGTCTCTTTCACCTTCTCATTGCTGCTTCTCCCTTATGCCAAAGAAACAGGTCTGCCTGCGAATGAAGATATCAGCAACAAAGTTTCTATCATATTTATTCTATAGGCCACCTCACAGTCTTACCGCTTTGAGATGAAATGAATGATTACATAGAAAGAGGGGTTGTTTCAAGAGAGTCTCTTGGGAGCCGCAGATGTTCCTGAACCAACCTGGGGTGGTTGCCATAGAGAATCACTAACCTGTCGTTATAGAATAAATAACATGAGAGTCAGGAGAAGGTCATACCAAATCTCTCTCTTTTTGTAAACTATCTTTAAAGTGTCTGGTCAATGTCAAGTCTCACTTGCTCACCTAAAAAGCTGTTTGCATTTCTCCTGTATCAGCTTATGATGTGGTGCAGTAAATCTGCAAGGTGATGTTGTCTCCATTGCGCAGCTGTAGCTTTGCCCTGTGTCCTTGCTCTCTCCCCAGACAACTATTTTGTGTATGAAAGGCCCTCATTATTTCTACCCTAAAGTAGTTTACATTTAGAAAATAATTATATTATCTTTGCTATTTAAATTCTTTATTGCCTCCTTTTAAATACAAATCAACAGGCACCAGCTACCGAGCTATGACAGTTTCAGCAGGATATTTAGCCAAAGAAAATACACATCTGCAATAAAGAAGTATTTTTCTTCCTTTTTTGATTACCACAATTTCCTTTCAGATTTTCCAATCTATTGTCATGTTTGTGTTCCATCATTTTATAACTAATATCACTATTGATGTCACAGAGTGCTTGCATTTAAATTTATCTCTGCTAACAGACACACCTGAAACTGTTACAAAGTGTTGCTCAAAAGAACTAAATAAGGGTCTTCACCTTTTATTTACAAAGGGGAGTTGACATATTCCAGCCTCTACTGGCAATAAGATTATTTCATCCTTTACTTTCACAAGCTATATTTGTATGAAACTAAAGCAGTCCTTTAGGACAAAGAGAAGCAGCAGTTCCTGCCTCTCTCCTGGTCATTGAACAGAGGTATCAATCCAAGAAGATGATGTAGTTTAGAAACCTGATCTGTTTAAACAACAAAAGGTTGGAATTAATTACAACTTGAACAAGTTTCAATTTCATTGCTATTTACAAATAAATTATAATAATAATTTAAAAGAAAAAAAAAAAATTAAAAAAAAAAAAAGCATGGTGCACAGTGTATCATTAAACACCTGATGTCAAATGAACCTACTCTCCAACACTTCTCAAAATTTTCCTCTTTTCCCCATACAGATAATTGCAGATGATCAGGTGGAACAGGGAGTGTTTGGGTTTTTGTGTTTTTGAGAGCAGATGGAGATTTGGAAGTAGAAACAGAGAATTTGCAAGGGACTGAGAGTATTCACAAATGTCACAATTTGAGGCAAAAACTGTAATCAAAAACAGGAATAGGAAAACCTTTAAAAGTTCCAGCATTTGGTGTTGATGATGATTTTTCTAATTCTTCAATTTCCAATTAGAATTCTGTTTCAGAAACAAACATTTTGAAAACAGTGACAGTGTTCAAAGTAAACAACTTAAAATGAAAAGTATCATTCTCAGTGTTTTCTATTGCTCTATATGTTATTTTCAATGGAAACCTATATTAATCAAACAGAAAATATGTATTTTGATTTGACCCCAAAATAACATATATACTTATATACTTATGTTATTTAAAAATATTTTTAATGATTTATATATATATATATATATATATACATATACATATGTATAAATGATTATCAAGACAGTCTCTCATTTGCTAAACTGTGTCTTAATGAAAGTGTCATGAGCACATGAGATAAGGGAAGGGATCTGGGAAACTGTTCTGATTGTGTCAGCTTTGGGAAGGGATGAGCTCCATTCGGAGCAGTACACACTTCTAACCTCTGGATGCACAGAAATCTACAGAACCAACTTGTTGAATACATCAAAACAATACTTCCATTTATCCCCTTGATGGGGAATTGTCATTGAAATAGATGCTTTGACTAAATACTTATGTACAGCTGGTAACTAATGCATGGTTGTCTGTAGAAGCCTGAACAAGGTTTAATAGAGCTTTATTGCCTTCCACTGAGCTCTTTTGTTTTCAGCCCTATTGTCCTACATTATTGACAAAGATTATTTTAAATATTTTTGACACTTTTGTTAAAGGAAATACACATCTGGTCTTTGAGACTTGGGGAGTCCTCCTTTCCTGCTCTGCTTGATGTGAAGCTGCTGCTTTTCCCATTTTGGGGTCCAGCCATTAGTGAGGCTGAATGTGTATTCTCAATACACACATTGGGTGTGAACACAGCTGGTCATTTACTCCTCATGCTGTAATTTATTATATCCAATGGTTCCTTGTGTTGTATCTAGCACTTTCTCATGCTCAAACTTAGGGTAGTGCCTCATCTCCCAGGTTACATAGCTTAAAAACTTCTTGTTTTCAACTTTTCATAACACACTTTTAAGGCTTGATTAAAACATATACCAACTTTAATTACTGTCTTCCATGAGCCTTGGATCAGATCTTTAGTGCTACATCCTAACTTTGAAAAGTATGAACCTTTAATACTACAAAAGCAGAATGAGCAATTTTTTGGCCACCATCTGGGGACAAATCTTTTTCCCTCATCAGTAGAAGTAACCTTCCACCTGAAGTAACTCTAGTAATTGGGAATCATATACATCCATCTGCTTAATGTGTTGATTCTTTGGTTTGACCATCTGGCACTTAGGTAGAGGTAGATAAAAAACATGATCTTTATAATAAAGTTGTTTCCTCTTGGGATTAATTCCCCAGGTAGTTATAGTATTATTATATTCACAGTGTCTGTGTATGACTTTCAAACTAGAAATGCCTTATTTAAAGACACATATGCTATTTCAGTGTTACATTCTTACATTCTTTTGTAATGATGAGGCAAAAAATAAAATGAAAGAAAGTAGAGAATCCTTATTTCTGTCAACATAACTCATGTATCTTAAAATCATGCTAAGAATTTCACTGATTTTTGAGGGAAAATGGGTGTGGTCAAGAAGCTCTCCACAAATCAGGACTAACAGATTTAGCATTTTTATTGGCAGCGTTGATTCTCTCTTAGTTGACACTACTGTATCTGTAGGGGTTCAGTGTACTTAATTAATTAATTCAGGCATAAGGATAATACTTAATTAAGTGCATAGAGTAGTCCCAGAAAGTCTCTATAAAAATGATTGCATTCTGAAGTCCCGTTTTATAAACTGCTATTCATTTAAAATCAGTTAAACTATTTTTCTTTGTGGGCAAGTATAATGTTTCCAGGATCAAGACTCAGCTGACATCAGAATCTATTTCTGGTGTCCACAAGAAAAATTGGAAAAGACAATGCATTGGGTGAACACTGACATATTGATTTTAGTTCTTAATCTCTTGGTGTTGATGATATTACACAGCCCTATGCTTTCTAAGTGCAGTCCCTTTTCCCCTCTTGCCCTCCAAAATTGTTAATGTAGTCTTTAATATATTAACAAGGAAGAGAAGGACTACGTCATTAACAGCCAAGTTTTCTTTCTCTTTTGTGAAATGTCATGCTCTGGCATTTCTGACAATTCTCTCTTTAAACAAAATTTGCAAATGCATTTCTTTGCTTGTATATGTATCAAGTTTCACAGCTTTGTAATTATTGGAGTCCTGCCATAAAAAATAAAAGCCTATAAAATAATTAGGAAGTAAACAAGCTAATAATAAACATTAGATTTTTAAATGGGATTTAATTCAATTATCATAATTTGATTATACATGTTCAAACTAACTTTTTAGGAGTCAGCTTTTTCCTAGATGCAGCTGTCCATGGGAAAAAAATACACCATCTTTTGCTTCTTCTGAAGGACTAAGTACTGCAGAGGAAGAATTTTCTCTTCCTGAGATATATATATATATATATATATATATTTTTTACAAAATGCATGACAGGAAAAAAAACTCTGGAGAGAAATCATTCCCATACTGTTGGTGAAACAGAAGTTTAATCAACAGAATCAAACAGTGATATACATGTGGTAGGTTCTGGAATCCTGCTATTACCTAGTGAAACATGAGTGTCTTTATTATAGAGGGAGGGTGATGTGCTTCTCTAAGTCATATAAAATCCAAGAAAATAGAGAGAAGAAGAGATCAAATCTGAGATCTGTACAACTTGGAATAAATCAATCTCAGTTAGCTTGTGTTTCTAAGTCTAAACAAAGCCTCTGTGGAAAGCAGTAGTGGGTGAAGGAAATGTTCAAACTAGATGACCTCAAGCCTGGATGTTGCTTTTAGTAAGAACTGTAGCAATGGAGACTAGTTTTCTCATGGTTACTGAAGGAAAAGAAGTGCTAATAAATTTACAGCAGTTGACATGCAGAAAATCCAAATATTAATTAACTCTGATGTAAATATTGGAGATTTGCAATAGCTTAAATTAGTTCAGGTTCAGCCAGGAGGAGAAAGTTTAAGCTACCATGTGTCATATACCAGCATTAGTAATGACTTATAGTAGGTGATATAAACCAAGAGAAGACTAATAGAAATCCACAGAAAATCAGGAAGATTAATTTATAAGGAAAACATTTTAAGAAATAACTTCAGCTGTTTTTGCAAAGTCAGACTACACACAGCTTTCCTGAGTAGACGCTGAATAGCTGACCGAGTGTGTTTGAATTTTTGTATCACTAGATTTGGGTATTCACAAGCCTAACGTACTTCTGCAGGATTAGGACACAATCTGTTCCTTGGTGTGTTTGCTAACCTTCCATGTTGCACTTTAAAGACCACAATCTCAGTTGTCCATGGCCATAAAGACTTCTACAGAGCTTTGGGAAGTCCCCTTAGGTTAAACACGCTTTTTGTAATTGGCCAGTGTGTGGCTTCACAGTGAATCCTAAAGAAAAATTCCCTTGAAATATATAACTCTCCTTACTGAATTCATAGGTATCTCTGAGAAAATATGTATGTGTATACATGATTAGGTAGCACAGTAAGCATATTTATATACATTTCTCTGTCTCAGTTTCTTCACACTCTTGAGCATTCCCAGGTGGTATGTCTAGGAACAGGCAGTATGACCCGTGTGGCCCAGACAGCTGATATGCCCCTGCAATAATTTTTTCTTCTCCTCCATTTTCAGTTAATCTGATTTTCTCCTTTTCTTGGCCCTACTCATACCTCCCCCTCTCTTCTTCATAGCCTCTCTTTGTTCCTTGGTATCCTCTTTAGCTAAACCAAGAAAAGGGAACAACTCCATTTCATAGTCTTGTGTCTTATGCTTCTTTCCTTTCCCCAAACACGTATACATTGGCAGCCTTTTTATTTGCTAAGATCTGTATGGATATTGTAATTTGTTCTTCCACTGGTGCTATTTCAGAGCTCAGCTTCAACTTCCTTCACTCACTCATCCTTCTAACTGTATGCTCTACTCACAGCTAGATGATGCTCATCCAGGCTCACCAACATTTTTCCTGACCCTGGAGACATGTGGCTTAGCCCTGACAGCCCCCAGAACTTCTCCTACACAGCAAAGCCTTCCTCTCCAAACACACAACCAGAATTCCCAAGTTATTTAGAGACAAGTTATCCAACTCATTGCACTCTTAAATACTCAAAAAATCTATAAAATGAATGAGGCTTGCAGTATACATGATGGGGCAATGAACTGTTAAGTTTTATCAGTCTGTCTTTACAGACAATCTTGTAACTCACAGCTTTACTATTCCCAAGTATGCCGTTGTCCCAAATTCATGCCACTGAAAACCTTATGCTGTACAACACCATGCTTTCATATAACTTTCCCTATCAATAGGTATAATGGCTTACTTCTCCAGGTCCTGTAAATCTGCACTGGCTCATTTAATTCAGTGGAGCATCTGAACTGCCTGAAACCGACACTTGAAACATGAGTGTACATGTTTAAATATGTACAGAAAAAAAAAAAAAAAAGGAAAAAAAAAATTGCTAATGAATTCAGTTCCCTGAGGGGTCTCTTTTAGACCAATGTTCCTAAACAGAATTCATTATTTACAAAATATTTCACAAATCTACCCAGACCCACTGTTCTGGTTCACAGTTTAAGATTAATGATTATGACTGTTGTTTTAACTTTTAACTGGGTATGTGAGCACTACAAAACTTGTACACCTTCTCACTCCAATGAAGAAAAATTAGGAAAGCTTTAAGCATGCAAATGAAGATTTAAAAAAACTCAGCCCTTTACCTTTCAATAAAATAATACTGGATTTTTTATTATTATTACTTTTTAAGAAAAGAAAGGATTACCATTTTAATGTAACTCTCAAAGTAAACTACTTTTTGTTGTGTATTTTTTAAACTCTCTTCTTAATAGTCCTAATAATCTTATTCATGTTCTCAGATAAAATAATAAAAGCTGCTAATTTTTTTCACAATGTTCAGTTTGTAATCAAAATTCTGCTCTGAAGAATTATCACAGAGATGCTGCCATGTTTGTGAAATGTAGTCCTCATTGTACTAAGATAAAGGAGGTTCCTATTCATGCCACAGATTGCTTGTCTTTTGAGATATATTTTGTAGTCCATTTAGTCCATTTCCATAGCATGAAAAGAACAGAGAATTGTAATTAAGTGCAGTAGCGTATACAACACTATAATCATAATTGCTAGAATTATATTCACAATTTTCCTCACATGTTTTGCAGATGCTTTCTCTTTTATCCACATGCCATGTAGTTCATGTTCCCATTTGTAGAAGTTGCCATCAATTTGTTGCCACATGTTTTATGTGTCACCGTGTTTTTTTTTTTTTTCTGTTTTTTTTTTTTTTTTTTTTTTTTTCCCTCTCCTCCTTTGTGGAGGAGAACAAGGGTCTGATTCACTAAAAATGTCCTGTGGATTCCATTGTTTCTCTGGTTCTCCAATCCCTGAGGGGTACCTTTCATTCTGCATCTGGTTTGTCATTTGCTCAGCCGTGTACTGGATTATCCACTTCAAAAGAAACTGCACCAATTGTGTGCTCAGCCCATCAGCTTGAAAGTTCAAAAAGTGTGAAGTACTTCTCCCCAGGAACAAACTGTGAAATGTATTTGAGATCGGAGTTTTTACTAATTACAAGCGGCATTTGTAAGCCTCCTGCTGAAGCCTGCCATAATGCTATAAGTGGCATCATTTGTGCCAATTTACAATGTAAAATGCAAGGTCTCCATCCAGCTTTAGTGTTGGTTACAGGGTCCTAGGTGGGACTTTGTTATTTAAAATTTATAATATCTCAGGATCAGCAAGTTAGAAATTATCACCAAATCACAGAATTGTAGGGGTTGAAATGGACCTCAAGAGATCATCGGGTCCAACCCCCCTGCTAAAGAAGGTTCCCTAGAGCAATTTGCCCAGGCAGGCGTACAAATGGGCCTTGAATATCTCTAGAGAAGGAGGCTCCACAGCCTCCCTGGGCAGCCTGTTCTAGTGTTCTGTCACCCTCACTGTGAAGAAGTCCTTTCACATATTGGTGTGGAACTTCCTGTGATCCATTTTGTGGCCATTGCCCCTTGTCTTATACCCACTTCCCTATAGGTGAAGGGTTCTGGATGTTTTCTTCAGCTTTTATTCTCTCTCAGTTTTGATATTTGCAGAGTCTCTCTACCAAGAAATGTGGCATTGCCAGGATTTCTTCTCACATCCAGAAAAATCTTTAAATATATTGGTAGTTGCTATTTTTAAAGTTTTTTAATGCATCAGGTTTACTATATTCTGAGCACTTGAAATATTATAGACAAAAAAATGAGACAGCTGTTTCTAGGGACTGACTTCTCTCCTAGCCCTGGTATGGCTTAAGCAATCAGTAATCCCTCTTCCTTACTGTCTTCTTCCTGTCATACTACAGACCTTTACCAAAAAAAAAAAAAAAAAAAAAAAAAAAAGTCATCAAAGGATATATATATATATAGATTTTTAATGTACACATACCAGTTTTGTTTTCACTTCCACAAAGTAATTTTTGTTTAGGTGGTTTTACATTTTAAAAGCTTTTTGTGTTTTCTTGTTTTGATTTTCATTATAACTTTTGACTGGCAAATATTTCCTTAAATACACCTTTAATTCTCTTAAGAAAAAAAAATCTCAAAATCAAAGCAAAATTGTCTTTCTACAGTGCTGTTTAATCCTTCAGGAATGCATTAATGTTCCATGTTTATATTCTTTATTTATCATAGTTAAATGCATAAAATACTAACATTGAAATAGGATCCTTGAGAGATAGTGAGTTGAAAGGGTAGTTGGGATAGAGAGAGGGAAATCATCCAAAAACAGAGATTTGATTTACTCACTTACAATAACAGCTGAAACACAACAAATGTTTTACCAGGAGCCACAGTGTTTTTATATCAGTCAGCATAGTCCTTAACAGAAGATTAACAGAGCTGGTGTTCACCAGGGTGGTGTACTTCAAACACACACCACAAAAAGCATGGGGTTGGGTTCCCTGGCCAAAATCCTGGTTGGATCCTGAGGACTGAGACTTGCTCCTTCTGGGTGTCAGCCATGAACCAGGCCTTCAGATCTCAGCGTTTCTTAAGACTGAATCATGCAAAATGCAACCCATATTGGAGTACACACTTAGAAAGGATCAAAGGTAATTTACAAACATATAAAGAGTGAAATGGGATGCTTGAGGCAGGATAGTGATCCTTATTGTTTCCATATCTTCAGTCTCAGCTTTACAGTGATTGATCTTAACACTCATATCTGTACTCTAAAGAAAAAAAGAAAAAATGTTCATGCTCATTTTACAAATAAAGATAATTAAGGTAGAAAATAAAATCTATTTCCTGCCTAGAGACTCAAGGAAATCAGCACAAAAGCCAGCTTGCTATTCCTTAATCCCCATCCTGTACATGGGTCACCTCACACCCATGCTTAACAGGGTAAAGAGAACATGATGCTTCTGCACTGCCATTCCCATCCTCCTGCTCCATTCTTAGCACTTCCTGCAATGAAAACCATGATAAAATAACCATTATAGCAGATTGGAAGTAGCCCCATTTAAAATTCATTCTCTTCTGTGTATGCCTTGGCTATAGAGATCAAAGAGGAATTTATGCATGTCATTTCTCTGCATTACAATGCTGCTTCTTCAGAGGTTAAAGGTAAAGTTTTCTGAAATCACTCATGTATTTTTTGTTGTTGTTGTTTCTATTGCAAAGTTATGTCTAATTTGTTGTTTGCAGTCAACCAACAATTGGAAATGTGTTTCAAATGGAATGAAGGGAGGAATGAAAGGGGGAAGAGGGGAAGAGGGGAAGAGGGGAAGGGAAGGGAAGGGAAGGGAAGGGAAGGGAAGGGAAGGGAAGGGAAGGGAAGGGAAGGCAAGGCAAGGCAAGGCAAGGCAAGGCAAGGCAAGGCAAGGCAAGGCAAGGCAAGGCAAGGCAAGGCAAGGCAAGGCAAGGCAAGGCAAGGAAAGGAAAGGAAAGGAAAGGAAAGGAAAGGAAAGGAAAGGAAAGGAAAGGAAAGGAAAGGAAAGGAAAGGAAAGGAAAGGAAAGGAAAGGAAAGGAAAGGAAAGGAAAGGAAAGGAAAGGAAAGGAAAGGAAAGGAAAGAGAGGGGGAGGGAGGGGGAGGGAGGGGGAGGGAGGGGGAGGGAGGGAGGGGGAGGGAGGGGGAGGGAGGGGGAGGGAGGGGGAGGGAGGGGGAGGGAGGGGGAGGGAGGGAGGGAGGGGGAAAGGGAGGCTATTTTCTAGGAAAATACTTGACTACTTGTTTCTCTACAGGTGTTTCTGGTAGTAGTTTTGTTTTGTTTTGTTTTGTTTTGTTTTGTTTTGTTTTGTTTTGTTTTGTTTTGTTTTGTTTTGTTTTTGATCCCAGAGTCTAAAGTCAGACAGTCATTAAACTACTTTAAATAAAAAGGTCCTTCTGCTGCATTTTGCACTCAGTCATAACAAAGAGGAAAAGAGCTGCATTTTCTCTGTGAAAATTCACTGAGCTATTTTTTATCCCATGATACATGATTGTAAAAAATAGTTTCATACTATCCATTTTATTTATGAATTCTGAGACATTTCAAAGCTAAACTCATAAAGTTTTGGTATTGCTTCATTGAAGTGACCTGTATTTTGACATCACATCAAGCAAAAAATCCGCTTTTAGTGGCAGTGTGTGGAGAGGCTATCTAATGGAAAGAGGTCTGACCTGGGTTTCAGAAGATCTGTTGTTCATTTTCCCCTTCAGCTACAGACTTGGTGTGATTTCATCTAGCAAACACACCAAAAGAGACTACAAAGATAGAAATACACAGAGAGTTCATAGAAGCAAACCAGAATTTGCAAGTGATACAGAAACTGCTCTCAGCAGACTGGCAGAATATGTATTTAAACAAAAAATAGCCTCTCCAAGGGTGTTTAAGGCTTGCAGCTACCCCAATCTACAACACAAAGTTTTCCATTTTCACTCAGACTCCATCTGGGATTAGAAAAAAAAATCATCTTGTATTACTGGAAGCTGGGATTTAGATAGCTGACAAGAATTTCACATTCTCCTGGGATTTCTGCAGACTTGGGAGGTTTGGATGTGCTCCAAAAGAGAGGCTCTGCTCTTGGAAGCCTATCTGACTATTTGACTAAATGGTGAGCAAGACAAATCTTTATGAGACTCCTAGTAATTTTTACTGACTCCAAGGTTTCAGGAACCCTTCCTTTTATCATTGCATCAGTATACAAGTACATACTAAGACTTGACCAAAATTCATGCTTAAAAGTTATATGTAAGGACTCTTTGAATAGCCAAGCATCCTCTTTAGTGTTTTGCAGATATCCAACATTCCCTGAAAAGCTATGATGTAGCTCCTGTGAATGATGAAGGCAAATCTGAGCATGACAATTCAGTGATATGCTTGTTCTAAGCTGTTCTGAGTAAGGCAGAGAGAAAACGAATGCTGGGAAGAGTACAGGTATATTCAGACAGTGCATACTACTTTGATACTACTTTCAGCTCCAGTGTTGTCCTGGTAAGCTCTTCTTTATACCCAAAACACAAGGCAAGCATACTCTGAATTTTTTCCAGCCCTTGAGGGATAGACTAAACAATCCTTCAAGGACAGATATCTCCTTTCCTAGCCTGGTGTGATTCAAGCTCCTTAATTAAAAGTGGAAAAAAAAAATACTTTACACTTTCTGTACTGTTAGACAAACTAGAATGAATATCTATTTGATTTTAAAACAAATATGAAAGAGGATGATTTAGGGAATTAAAGCACAAAAAACATAGTAGCCCTGGAACTGGGAGACTGAAAATACACACTGAGAATGGATACAGGTTGTTGAGGTACTGGTTCTCCATGTGCATCACAGAAGTATGGGACGAGGAATAAGGGTGTAACAACCCTATGGGAGCATGGGTTGCTGAGGAAATTGAGGTCAGGTAACGAATGAGAGAGATATATGTGGACAGGGAGAACAAAAATAGTTGCAGAGGATTAGGACTGATGAGAAGTGCGGGAACTAAACTAAGGGTTATTGGGGGTGGAGAGGGAAAAAAGAAAGAAAGAAAAAAAAAAATGGAGATGTTGAAATGAAAGGAGAAAAAGGAGGGAAGCAGAAGGCTTAGAATAGAAGGGAGGAAAGAGGCTCTATAGGGAAGAAGCCTGAGAGCCACAGAACAAGTTCCTTGCATTGGTGGAGTCATAATATGAACAACGATACAGGAAGACTTACACTTTTGGTCATCCAGCCAAACCACTAGCATTGTTGGTGTTGCCTGAATGTGGAATCAGTGCCTGGTAGCATCAGCCCACGCTGACAGTCTGCACACCCATGAGGTGTTGTTTTATTAATGTGTTGCACTTCCTTTCTCACATCCTGCAGTGACTCCATTACTGGGAACTCTGCAAGACATATTTGCAACACAGAGCCACGTGGGGCTTGCAAAATATATGCCAAACACCCCTTCAGAGGAACTGTTATGCTGCTGTTGTTACTCTCTTATTTTAGTGGCAGGAGGTTGTGAGATGTAACTACAGTTTCCAAACCTACCAATAAATCATGTAGGTTTTAATGTTATGCCAAGGTAAGAGATTTTGATCTTTATTAATTTTCTTCTTGAAGATCTACTAAATGACCTGTGAAAACCCTCCCTAAAAATATAATTATAATTACAAAAGTCAGGCATGCAATAGTTAAATACACAAGAAACCTTAAATCATCTTATTATTTTCTCACCCTCCACCCTGTACTGGAATACAGCTGGAGTTCATTAATATTTGTGAAGCACTTAGAATGACAGAAAATCCCATATGGAAATGAACAGAAAAGTTTGGCTAGATAGTGAGTAACAAAATAAAAAATAAAATAAAATAAAATAAAATAAAATAAAATAAAATAAAATAAAATAAAATAAAATAAAATAAAATAAAATAAAATAAAATAAAATAAAATAAAGCCACACACGGAATAAGAAAAAGGAAAAAGCATACTGAATCATTGCATCTCTGGGTATCTAGTGAATTTAAGTAGTTCAGAAAAACACTATGGTTACATGATTAACAACCTGTACATATATGCTTATTTAAGGGGACATAAGTTCTCTGGAGGGCTTGGTCTTTTGTTTGTTAATACTATTTATTCAGTGGAGCTTTGGATGCAGACGGTGGATAGTTATCTCTAAGTGTATATATATGTTGAAAGTAGTCAAAGGATTCAACATTAGTAGATGGTGCTTAAGACTTTGTAGCTTATTTCCTATGTTATTTAGGACATCACAAAATCACAGAACAGTTGTGTCTATGAGGGCCCTCTGGAGGCCATTTAGTGCAATCCTCTTGCTCAAGCAGGGACACCTAGAGGACATTCCTAGAGCCATGTTCAGGCAGTTTTTGAAGATCTCCAAGGGAGAAGATATATGACCTATTTCAACAACTACAATGTTTTTTCGTGGCAGTCCTTTCCATCAGATTTGGTGTGGTGAGTCAGACGCAACAGCACATTGCTAAGTCGGTTGTGTGCTAAAAAGTCACCTCCATAACCACTTAAATGGTAGAAACTGCACAAAGCAGAGTCATCTTCCTCTGCTATCTTAGTGAAAGGGCATCATGACCTATAAAAGTAGAGAAAGAAGAAAAGTGTATTTCCCATTTCTTGGTCTACTTAATGTTCGTAATCAAAGGAAACAAATTTTGCAGGTGTCAAGGTCCCAAACAACGAACAGCCTTGTTCTATTTGTACAATCCAACAATCTGAAGACACAGCAGAAGGATGTTCATCTACAAAGCATGAACTACCACAAAACGCACTAACTTAATTTTTGTCAGTGTCTTCTTTGCAACAGATTTATACGAATGGATATATTTTAAAAATGCAAATAAAACCTACACATGCAATACAAAAGCTTCTAAGAAGGAAATGGTAAACTTTTTAATATTTCTTCCCATGAGGTCAAAATGAGAAAATAGAGCATCCATGACAGGTGTTCCTTACAACACTTAATATTACAGTAGGAAAGCACTCAGACTCTAGAGTGTAAGGCGCTCTACAGAATAGATCTGCCACCTGAACAAATTAAATATGAGGTAGGTCTTTTTTCAAAATGTATTTCTGATTAATGTTGACAGATCACTGTGGCGCTGATGATCAATTAGTTAATGTTTGTACAGTACTTCGAAGATGTAAAACTCTATAAGTACTGAGCATTGCTATTATTACGAGTACACTTCAAGATCCTTAGGTAACTGTTGGGAGTACAGTAGACAAGATCTTAATCTATTAATAGCCCTTTATAAGTGCAGTTGTTCACAGACTGCCAAAACATCGCTATTGTAGTTTAATTTTTTATTTTTTTTATTTTTTTTTTCATGGATAACATGGGTGTCATGAATGTTAATAGCAAGGAAGCAAAATTGCTCCTGTCATCTTCTTCCCATTTTTGTACATACAATATATGAGTCTGTCTCCTTAAAATGACAGTTGAGAATCACATCCCCCTAAGATTCCAATCATCTGCATAAGGTCTTTAATTTGGGATTTGAGTGCCAGATAATTAGTAGTTGAGGTAGAATCACACTGCTTTGTGAGTCCCATGGCCCAATTAGTAAATCAGATTGTAAAAGGTTACTAGAATGGGCCTTTAATCTTACCAACATTTTACTGTTATTGCATCCTGTAGAAGAGCATCTTGTATTGGGGATGGAAGGAAGGACAAATTTAGTGTCAGATCAGATAATCTGCTGATGAAAATTGGTACAGCTTCAGATTTACATCTGCTGATATCTTCGCTCTTGGTCTTATATCCATTGTACATAGCATCTGCAAATTGGTCTCAAGTAGATAGTGAGGGTAGAGGAAAAACTATCCAGTGCAGAAATATGTGTCTACCAATGAAAGGCAGAAATAATAATCCCAAAACACAGAAGCAACTGGCTCCCCAAGGAAAAGAAAACAGCATAAACTCAATTAAAGTGAGGGAAGAAAGTCAGACCAAAAAAAAAAAAAAAAAAAAAAAAAAAAAAACAGGACAAGAAAATTGTATTTTTGAATCATTATGTCAATCTCTTCACATGCATATACTCACACTCACACCCTCACACCCCCAGGCATGTACTACTGTTGGTGATTTCTGAGAAGGTTTGTCAAAGGGGTCCATCCAGAGACAACTTGGGGCTGCAGGTAGAGGTCATAACAGATTTGAAGCACACACGGCTCCCTCTGTCCGACCTGCCCTGAGAAGGTGCCCCACCTGAAACAAGGCCAGAAGGATGAGCCGCCAATCTATGAGGGAAAATGACTGTCAGAGGTCCCCAGGATGTCACCTAGATTCAGTTAGGTGGAAGTAGCATGGGTCAGGAGAGGGACAAGTTATCATTGCCGTGGAATTTAGCACTTCCAGATGTATGAGAAGTCTCAGGAGGAAGAGGGACTGGCAGAGGTGGTCACACAACAAGAAATGCAACCTTCACTGCATGCTCTTGGGCATTCACTTCACCTCTCTTCCCTGTTTGCTCCTTCTCCAAAATGGAGGTGACAGCTCTGCAAAATGCTGCGTGAATATGAAGTATTAGCAATAGTAATTCTGTTTACAGGAATATTTATTCCTCTTCATGCTACAGAAGCCTGCTATTATTCTCTGGTTCTCATTTATTTTCGCTCAGTGCTGTCCACACAATCACCATTCTCATTATGAAAATAATTGCTGCCTGTATTATTGTGTTGTTGTTTGATAATATATTTCATGTTCAGGAGGGCCTATTAAAATTATCTAGTCTGACCTCCCACACAGTTCAAGCATCGTATTCTCACCGAGCCATTCTAACAGCAAATCTCATAGTGGAGCTATTAAAAATACCAGCATATGTTCACAGGCCAGGGTGTCACTGTACCATACATATAACAAGGGATCAACCCTTCTCTGAAGAATTTCTAATTTAACTTGATCATGCAAAAGGTGAGAGGGAAGAAATGTTTCTGTCCCCAAGATTATTTAGAGAATCTGTAGAAAGCCCGGAGAATAAATCTTCTATCTCTCATCATATTGTTTTACCTTCACAGCCATCCTTTTTGTGATGGAAAAAAGAAAAACTTCTTTTATTATGGTAATTGTCTGTCAGCTCTTCATTAAGTAGTATCATTTTTTAAGATGATATTTATTTTTTAAGGAGATATTTTATTTATTTCCTGAGAAAACAGTCAGCCTTCAGGTCCTTTCCAAAACAGCTAAGGTCCTTAAAATCTCTGCATTGGTGTCACAGGATTTCTGTTTGTGCCACAGTCTGATCTTTCCTGATATTACACACCACCCATCACTGTCATTGCCAGCAAAGCAGCCTTATGAAGATGGAAAGCCTCCCATGTTAATTTTCGGAGCCATGCTCTCAACCTGCTACACAGGGCATTATCCTCACAGCTCCCATTAGCCCCCACTGTGTTGAGTCAAGAATCAAGTGCATAAAGGATGTCAGGCATTGTACGATTGCAGTAATCAGATTTGCTGGTCACTTAGCCCCAGCTGCACTTAAAAATGTGTGTTTAGAATGAAAATGCTGGATAGGAGTAAAGCTAAAATACTTAGCAGCGGGGGGGGGGGGGGGTAGGCAAAGTAAAATATACTTTAGATGCCAACGTACAAGGAGAATCATCCCAGATTGTTAATGCAGTGTTGGAATTTAAGTAGGCTTTTACCAGAGCAGATGTTGGTACTGTCACAGCAATTAAACTTTCCGGTGAGGCTTTCCCACATATGCGTAGTTATTTATATGATTGTTTGCACTGTCCCGAGGCCACAGTCTCTATCAAGCCTGCATTGTGCTAAGTGCTGAATGAGTACAAATAAACAGACAGTCCCTGCCCTGTTGAGCTTCCAGTCTGCAAAATAATGTCATTACTTCTCGGCTCGGTGTCACAGTTCAAGGAGAAGCACCCTGGGCTGGAGGGGAAATAGCTGAAACGGCAGGAGTTGGTCCGTCTTCCCCTGTTCATGGAGGAACATAACACATAATAACATCTGGCTCTTTTCTCTTCACCCCATGCTCCCTGCTGTCAAACTCTACTCGCTGATGTGGCATCTGACAAGCAGACCTTTCCTTCAGCCTCACCTTGTATTTTTTTTTTTTTTTTTTTTTTACAGGAGCACATTATTAGCAACATAAATTATGGTCTGAGGTCAGTGTTATCAAGCACATGGGATGAAAATTCCATGCTTTCAAATAAAAATGTCAGGTCTGGCAGGTGCACGTGGCTAGCTCTGAGGAATATTTTTGACAAATATGAATATTCTTTAAAATACAAATTTTAAAGGAAGAAGTATTTGCAAATTCAGTTTGAATTTTATTAAAGAAGAAATTATTGAAAATTATCTCTTCTAGATACTCCCCCGTGTCTTTAAAAAGAAAAAAAAAAAAAAAAAAAAAAAAAAAAAAAGCTATGCTAAAAAAAGAAAGGTATTTAAAAATTTGCTAATAAAAATTGTTATAATAAAACTGAGTATTTCACCTGAGTTAAAAATGAAATATATAATGTTTGCTCAAAAGAAAATTAAATATTTTTAGAGTAAAATAAACATGGAAAATAACTTTCTTTAAGTTCTATTTACATCTTATCTTTTCTGTTTCTTTTAATGTTCAAGATTCAAAAATGCAATAGTTGCACTGCTCTGTTTATTACTCTCAATTTTAGGGACATTCTTATTTAGAAAACTGGGAGAAAATACTGCAGAAAAAGAACATTTGTATTTGGAATTATCCAGATAGAAATCCTCAACTTCAAAATATTTTTGTAACAGGAGTTAAGGTTTGTAGTTGGTCTTTGTTTCCTCTTCAGATGCAATTCAAACTGAATGGGTTTGTTTGGTATATTTAGATTTGTAAATTCAACTGTCAGATAGAAGTTATTTAGATTATTTCAAGCTGACAGTAGGGCTGAAATTAATATTTCTTATCCAGGTTTGAACATACTGCATATGTTATGATTAGAGCTGTAATAAAACATGGAGGTCCTCATCTCTTCCAAGTGACATTGCAGCTCTGCTTCTTAGCTATTTATTAGCTGTGAAGCTACCATTAAAAATTTGTATTTCCCAAGACCATATGGGAACTTCAAAGTTCAAATGACAGGACAGATCTTTTGTTTAGCCTTAGAAATTGGAGATTTATTTTTTTCTTTAGTTGTTTGAACAAATCTTTCATAGGTTTATATTGACTCCTTAAGGAGTTGAGACTTAACATATCATCAGAGCACTGTGCAGTGTCCATGGGGTAACAGAAGCTTCTTTAAGGAGTGATACCGCTGATGAAAATAGATCACTCTGCTTTCTAAGTTCCTCACCTTGCTTCCGCGGGCCTTAGATAGCCCAAACGAAAACAACAAACTTGAACAAGCCCATTAAAATCATTGTTAAATATATATATATATATAAATAATCATAAATCATTCTCATGTTTTTGTGTCTTCTTGATAATTCAAAAAAGAATGACAACTGGTATTGCTGGATGAGGGACTGGTCCCAGACAGCACAAGTAATTTCTCTTTAATTAGTGATACTCCTACTTTAAACTACACACACAAAACCTGGGATAGATTGCAAATAGGCATCAATTGCTTTCTGGACTCACCTGATGGCTCTGGCAGCTCTACTGGGTATTGCCTCCTGCGCCCTCTCATTGGCTCTTATTTCTGCTATATACTTAGCAGCATTTAACTCTCACTTACAGCTTTGTACTGCTTTTTTCTTAGCTTTTCTTAGATGATCCAACCCTGAAGCACATTATTTTTTCCCCAGACCTATTGTTTGATGCTGGTACAAAAAGGTGAGTTATGGAGGCATGAGATAAGAATGACACAAATTTGCAGGCACCTACTCACTGAGGTTTGAATGTTCAGCATACAGCTACCTACAGCTCTGATAGTCCTCTGCTATTTCTTCAAAAATATTAGGGACTGTAAATTTTCTCTGAAATTCAGGTCTATTTTCTGGATCAGCATGACATCACATACCAATAGCAAAGTGGAACACCAGGCCACAGGGTTATGAAGTCCTTTAGCTAACCATTGTGAAAAAGATATATTTGGTAGAACAGAGGGCCCCCAAGGCTGTGCAAAAGCAGTCATAAACATTAGCCATAGATGAGAACAGCAGAGAAAATCCAGACAAACATTCTGGCTATGATCAGACCACACATGTATTTTCTGATAGGGCAAGAGACTATTTCTGAGAAGCTGTGATTGCAAGATTACAGCTGGATTTTGCTGACAGCATCTTTAGCTTCTTTTTTTTCTTCCTTCTACAATCATTGCTAAATATGAACGAAAATGTGCTCTTTTGTCCATAATTTGAGGCATATGAAATGACAGTATAATATACTAAGTGAAAAACAATGCTGTAGGAATTGGACTCCCATTCCAGCATTATGCTGTTCATTCCTTCTATATAAAACACCCCTCCTGCTCTGTCTACCAAGTACCCACTTATTTTCCACACACTTCTCAACATTTATACCAATAAATTCCAACTGACCTGTCAGCACCCGAGGGCCCTAAGTCCTTGGTAGTCCCTGCAAGCAGGGCTTCTACAGACAAGTCAAAAAGAGCTGAGGACTGACAACTGTGTGACAGTTCCTCCTGTGGTCCAAGCCAGCCCAGGAACTGTTCAAGCACATAGACTTAGGTCTGTGACTCGCTAATGAGTCCCACTGTGGTCTCACTGTTGCTTTTAATGGTTTCAGAGGATTTAGCTGTTGAAGAACAAGTCTGTAATTACATACCAAAGCCCAACCCAGACTACTGCTGGCTCATGTTCCACCATCTGAGAGTGCTGCTCTAACATGATTGAATCCATTGGGGTAGGCTGAAGTTTTCTACACAGATGTGTAGCTGGGACCAGCTTTCACCTCTCATTCATTAGAGTTTTGCTACCGGAAGCAATGTAAAAATAAAGAAATGGTCATTGCTTCATCTCACATGGCTTCATGTCCTATTGAATGCACTGTCTTGCTTGTCTGAAGCTCCTGCAAGATCACACCACCACATGATATGGGAGTTATGGTGAAATGCAGGTTCGGTTCACTGAGTGTAGGTTGACAGTGTATGGCTTTTCCTTTCAGTAGCCCTGTGGGTGTAATGTCAACGAGGCTTGTGCTTTGCTCCAGCACAGGAATGGATTTAGTATGGTTATGGTGTCGGTCATAACCTATCCTTACTGTGTTTTGACCTCAGTTTTCACATCAGGGAGTGTATGGAGTCTGCACATGTTCAATGGTTGTCAGAGGCAGAACATAGCTATTTTCTTTCCAACCAGGTGACTATTTCTGCTTCTGTGTTACCGGGCTACTGCATAACAGTCAGTGTAAAAAATCATTTATGTTTGTAACCCATATAACCCGTAGATTTTGCCCCCGCATGCAGTAGGGACTAGAATATACAAATTGAGGCACCAGTCAAAATCCACATCAGCCAGTGCAAGAGAGCCTCTTTGAGCAATAACGAGGTAGTGGTGGTGTTGGTGGCGTTCTTTCTTTTTAATACAGACTAGCATGTCTCATCACTTTCAATATCTGTTTCTGGGCAGTGCTAAACAAAGGAAAACTCTACAAATGTGCAATTAACTGAAACAAAACAAAAAAAAATCAAGACTTTAAATGCTCTCTTTTGTAAGATCTTCTTTAGAAAATTTACCTTTGTGGATATATAATAAAATGGGTAGGCAATATCTTTGAGAAAGCTGCATTTGCCTTTGGGGAAGAATTAGACAATCTAAAAATTCCTCTCTAAAATGTCTCTTTTGTTGAGCAATTGAAGCTGCCATAATTAAACAGTGTTTTGTTCTTGCACAGGTTTGTTTACATTTGAGAAAATGCAATGGAACAATTAAAATTTAATAATATGGTAAATAAGATCTGAATAATTTATTCAGAACAAATAAAATGAATGTTGACAATCACATTTTTGAGACTGGAAGAAAAAGCTGACTTCTAAGAGTGTATAGAAATTGTTATTTTATTTGAAACAAATGTGTTTATATTGGATTCATCATTAAAACAGAAAACATACATATTTCTATTTAGGAACAGAAGTATATGTAAAGTGTGAACTAATTTCAAATTAGATAAATTTCAATTAGAAATAATGAAATGACAAATACTGATTTTGAAACATCATATGTCAATTTTTCCCTAAAATTAATTTCATATATGTGTACTCTATTGTGTGTTTATATATTTCTTTAGACTTTTTGCAATGGAAATACTAGATAACCTGTTTTTTGGTTGTTAACAGTAATGGGATCTGTACGATTAGCTTCAATAGTGCATGACCAAGACTGTAATTATCATTATTTGTTACAAAGGCATCCAGAAGCTCTAAATAAATAATAATAATATAAAAAAAAATAATCAGGATCACATTGTGCATATATATAGAGGCTTACAATTTTGAAGAGAGCCTTTTTTTTTTTTTTTCCCCAACAATATGCATTTAGCTTTTTCTCTGAAACAGTCTTAAATAAGTCAAATGATGCATCTTCCATTTACTTTGTAAAATATTTTCTATCTTGTAATTGCTTACTTACACAGTAAGGAAAGAAAGCTTTGTTTATTTTCCCCAAAATTTATTGTTTTTAAGTACAGAGGAACAATCTCTTGTGATTTGCAACTGAAATTAGTACACCCAGAAATCATCTTCATGGATGGCTGCTTAACTCTGTAAGTCCTGGTTTCTGGTGATTCATATTCCAGAAACATGAAAGAAAAATTTTTCGGCCATTTTTAATATAAAAGAAAAACAGCAAACTGCCTTGGTGAAAAGCAATAGGAACAATGCTTCAGAAATTTGCTTAATCCTACCTTTAACCTCCAACAGACCGATACTCTAAATTTAAAACATAACCATAGGTTTAAGGGGATGTTTAATCCAACAGAGTAAAATTATTGCTGCAACTCCAGGGAATGCAACAGTGACAACTCCAAAACTCATAAAATGAAGTCAAAGACATATGTGGACCATCTGAGTCTTAATGTTTCCTGCAACCTATGGAGAATGAAATGCAGTATATAACTGGCTCCTGTGTCATCACTAGAGTGAACTGAAAAGCAGCTTTTAAACAGCATAGCAAAAATCCACGAAATTTTAAGAAATGTCTGAGTGGAGTGTGTATAGTGCTTTTTAATTGATGGGATAAGCCTGTCTTCCACATAACCTGAATATCGTATTGCTTATTTTATTAGATCCATGAATAATAAAAAAAGAATAAATACTTAGGCCAATAGCACTGTTTCAAGCTACCAATAGATATCTGTTCAAATTTCAGGGTTATTTTCTGTCCTTGCAACAGGCAGCAATATATACTATGTGGCAGCCACAGCAAGTGACAAAGTTATTCATGTAAATAATGAAAGAAAAAAGAGTCAGTATGAGAATACAAAATGATAAAAATGATAATGATAAAAAAGATTAATCACAAAATGATAAAAATGAATAATCAAGACAAATATCCAGGATGGAGACACAAAGGGATGTCAGTAATAAGGGGCAGAAAAAGGAGATTCTGATCAGATTTTACAAAAACAATGAGTAGTTTAGTGACATCATCAGCCTGATGAAGTGTCCATTTTGAAGTTACTGCCTTTGTTGCAAGAGTGACATATTTTGCTGTCTTGTATGTGGGATTTGCTCCTGTAGTCACTCAACTAGGTCATTCCAGTGGGGTGTTATAGATTCATAACCCTGTTACAATGTCAGGAACCAGCACTGCTATTGAAAGAAGCAGTCTTGTCCTTTCCATGCACTTGTATCTTCTCTTTTCTGTTCTGGCACAATTCTCTATCTTGATACTAATCTGGAAAGGTAAAAAAAAAAAAAAGGGGGGGGGGGAAATAAAAAGTTTAATCTGCTCCTTGGTTCATCCAGTTGCCCAGATGCACAAAAGATAAAATGGGACATTCTGGTGCAAGTTTTCTCCTTTAGTCTGAAAAGTAGGAGACTATAGCCTGTGTCTACAAATCCCTCCTAAGTGTATTGCTGGGACAATGTCCAGGAAGGCCGTGAAGAAAATCTCAGAGTAGATCTCAGAGAGTTTGAAGGAAACACCTGCTGAAAAAAATGAAGTCTGCAAATCAAATTAAATCTGGTCAGTGTTGAAATTGGTCTTTTGGCTTCATGAACTGTGTGGCAAATAAGACCTTTTGAAATTCCCAAAATCTCAGAGCCATCATAATATCTAGAGTGAGCTCATTGTAGTAACTCTAGACATTTTTGGCCATCACTACAAAATTCAAGAGTTAACATACACTACCACATTTAATAATGTTGAATGCGCAGTGTTAACTGTCTGTGGATAGTAAAGCTCATTAGCGAACAGTTGTTTTATTAGTTACTACAACGTCAATAAATAAAAAGCTCCAGCCATCCGTTAAGTATACAGCATTTGTACCAGCAGATAGTGTCTTTTGTAAAGGAAGAAGGCATGTGTAGCAATCATAAACAGCAAAATCACAACAAAATCTCACTAATAAACTCATCTTTTCTATACGTTTTATTCTTCCTCACCCTTCAGCACTGACACTTGTACTTTATTCTCAGAAAGTTTCCCTTTTTAATGCTTCCTATCATTGAGCAAAAATGCTTCCTACAGAGGAGATTTTTTTTTTTTTTTGCTTTTTTTTCCTCTGTCTGCTAAGGCATTTTCTTTGCTCTGCTTCGGAAATTTGCCACAAGGGAAAGAGATAACATTTCTGAGCATGAGATGGGTGGCAAACATAAATCCAATGGTGAGAGGGACTATGGCCACTGACTGATGATGCAGAGATTACACAAAGGCTTTAGTGGTGTTTAGTCTCACTGAATTTGAGATTTTTCTTTTTCCAGTTGTGTCAGTAGGAACAAGGATAGTCCAAATCACTAACTAAAGGAAGTGTAGGTTTTTGTTTTTGTTGTTGTTGTTTTAATTGCATGAGTGTTGTCCTTTTTGTTTGGCACTCTAATGAGGCCAAACCCTACTACTGCAAGTGAGGATCCACTGGGGAGGTAAAAGAGTGCTGCACAAGGAGTTTGCCTACATTCCTGTTAGCAATGGGCAATTGAATCATTACATACAGCTATGTTTACATTAAAGAATTAAAGAACAGGGAATTGAGAGAGATGATCTCTGAAACCTACATAATGTTTACTGTTTTTAGTGGCATTGAAATAAGTTCATAGTTACCTTTGTTCAGGGTGACTTGAAAGGTTGAAAATTTGGGTCACCAATCTACTTGTTTATAGGATATGGAAATGTGGGAGAGATATTAATGATTTCAACTTATGTCATATTTCCTCATGGAAGGATTAGATTAACCCTTCCAAATTGAGGATGAACCTAACTAAACCCAGGCTGTTGACTGTCAAGTCAAATATCTCTCAGCACTGAGGTTTTGGGCAAGAGAGGATTTAATGCATGCCTCAGTATCTAGTAAGTAATTTCTCATTAATTATGAATTATTTGCCTTGAACAGCAAATACAGGTTTTACTCTGGTAGGATGGGACTCACTGTGTAGTGGCTGCCATGGATAGATGTTGCTCTTGGATTCTCTGACCTGAGGACCAAATCTACCTCCCTATGCTTAGTGGGAATCAATGTAAAGGCTCTTACACTAACAGAGGTTTCTGGAAGCAGTCCCTTCTGTAGAATTAGAAGTAGCTTTTCTTCAGAGAAAGGAAAGAAATAAGAAAACAAGCTCTAAAAACAGTTAAGAATATTTTTCTTTTCTTTTTCTTTTTCTTTTTTTTTCCTAAGCACTGCTTTAAACATTGTGTTGAACAAGTGTATAAAATAGCCTCTTACGAATTACAATTGCTATATATTTCCTTTTAAATAAAGACTTGGCTTTTTGCCCTAAATAGCACAAAGGATTTATTTATTTATTTATTTATTTATTTATTTATTTATTTATTTATTTATTTATTTTTATGATTATCCATTAAATTGCTAGCAGAATATTAAGCTTAAATATTGTCTTTCCTCCCTATGGAGAATGCTGACATATTCATGTCTGGGTGGTGTGTCTCAATCAGACTTTTCCCCCATGTATACTATGTTTAATCAAACATAATATAGTTGTTTTTATTATTATTATTAATTTTATTTTTAAGTGCTTGGCTTGGACAAATAGCTATCACTAACTCTTTCTTAGGAATTTATGAGAAGAGGCCCTTCTTTTTCTGTCCATTTCCATGTGTGCAGTGAGGTTACTTTTCATTATGCAATTATCTTTGCCCTGTGTGCTCATGTTATATACACCACATAAATGGTGTATATAGTATAATGGTGTAATGGTGTATATCTTCCTAGCTTAAATGTGTTGTTTTAGTTGAAATGTAACTGAATAGCAGAATGGCAATGCAAATATACATTAGTCTAAGTAGGTCAGTAGCAATGATGGTTTATCAGCACTTTGGTTTATAAACCCAAGTCCTTTGCTTGTAGGTAACCTAAGGGAGAAAGCAACGCATGGAGTTGTATACGGAGTTGTATTAATAACTTTTTTTACAATTTGATTATGACAACCTTGCAAATGTTGCCTTGCAATCTGAAGATGTCAGTTCCCTTTTATCTCTTTCCACTTTACTGTGACAACACCAAACTGGCTGGTAAGAAAGAATAAGAACAAGTATCCAGATAACAGCAGCCACTGTTTTCTCCCAGACAGGCCAGGAAGTTTCCATTTTATGCAACCACTTAACTCCCAGCTCTCTTCTTAGTCATACCAGGTCTCACCACACACAAGGCTGGATGCAGCTGAGCCTAGACGTATGTGTCCATGGACTGAGAAGTCCATGCTTGGTTTGCGTTCTGGTCAGAAGCTTGCAACTCTTTCAAATATTTTCTCCATATATTTTAACAGGTTTGCAGAAATGTCTCTGGTTGATCTTCCAAAAGCAGGTGTGGATGATATAAGAGCAGTGATGAGAATTATAGAATTTCAACCCTTAGCAATCTACTGCTTTTTAGAAAAGTAAGCAGTAAGGAGAGGGGATGGAAAAAAAAAAAAAAAAAAGAATTCTTATTTTTAGATCATGATTATTCCCACGGTGGGGGAATTTGCTAAAAAATGTCACAGTGCAATGTCGTCTCAATAGGACAAGGAGCAGAAAGATCAGTGACAGAAAAATAATTCAGTATTTATACACCTCCTGCACAATACTTACAAGAAATTTGTAGTAGGCTTTGAAGGTACATGTGCCGTGGGACATGTAAAATCTGCTGCCTTGCTTGTAACTCATGAGCAGCTGCCTGGTCTTCTGTTTTACTTGACCTCAGATAGAAGATTAAGATAAATATTCTCTTCGAAAGTGCCCAAAATAACTTTATCCAAAACAAAATACATTTCTAATTTCTATATTTCTTTTTTTTCCCTTTTTCTTCCTAATACAAATGTGAAGTTCTTAATAAAACATAGTTTTTTGGTTTTTTTTTGTTTTTAAATCAACTTGCAGTAATAAAAGAAATCACAAAAACTATTAAACATTCAGTATCCTGAGTTAAGATTTTGTTATGGTGCTTGTAACAGAGAGGCAAGTATGATTTAAGGAATTTGAATACATGAAATAATGAACTGCGTCCTCGGGATACATGTCCTGTGACTGCCCTCTGCTTTCACAGGGGAATTAATCTGACTTCCCTAGTGCTACAGAAAAGTGACATTCTCACTTCTCTGGCCCATTATGTTACCAATTGTATAATTATTTTCATTTAAAAGTATGAATGAGATGGAAGGTTAATATAATCCCAGTTTTATTTTGTTTTATTTTGTTTAACTTATGTGTTATTCTGAGTAAACAATTTCCTAAAAAGGTAAACTGAGAAGTGCACTCTGCAGCATCATCCTTAAAGAACCATCTATTAATAAGGCACTTTATTAAAAACTGCATTAGCTAAAGACCACAGCTGGATTCAGAAATCTCTCCTGAGTGGGATGTCGCAGGCTGTGATCCCCAAACAAACTGAATGCTGGGAGACATTGGGACTGAGAATTTTTTTGCAGTCTTGTCACACAAGAGAAAGGTTAAGTATGCTTGGGGTACACAACCAACTCCTTTAAGAAATTGTAATGTAATCCACCAAACTATCCACAGAATTAGGCTGTACTGGATTTGTTTGAGCCTTACATATGCATGAAAGCATATGTGTTAACTTAAGCTCCCTAACTGCAGACATTTCCCACCTTAGATGTGTTTTTCTATTTGGGTCCATTCACTGGGGAAAAAAAATGCACCTGGTAAAAAATGTCTATGCAAGATCAAATAACTTATTTTTCACCTTAATCAGCTGCTATTAGTAATCATTTCAGTCCTTATAGTTTCTAAGGGAAATCACTAAGCTAATTTCAGGTACCCTCATACAATGGTGAACTTGCCAGAGTTTTGAATCAAAAAGTTGGTAAGAAATACTTATTAACGTATGTTCTGCTCCTGATTTTGCTTGATTCAAATATGAAGCAACTGTAGGAACTGAGGAGTATTTAATCTGTTGAGGAAATTGTCTCTGTGCTTTTCCTTTCTTTTTTGTTTGTTTGTATTTTTCATTTGTTTTGTGTTGTTTCTGTTTTTTCTAACTCATCTAAGTCTCGGTCTGACTGAGGAAGGAGGAGAAAGAACTTGTGGTAATATAACATAGCAGCACCAAATCAATGAGCATTTCCATTTTGCTTAAAGAACAAGAGAGGTATAAAACAGTGTTTACATTTCCCCAGGTGACCAAGGCAGCTGCCTCTGGGGAGCATTAGGTTTCGTGTTGTGAAGCTAACACACTTTGTCGTGTAGCAGAGCATGTACAGTACTCCCAGCTCACCAGGGTTTCCCCTACTTCACAAAAACAGTCAAGATGTTTTTGTTCCAAACTTCACTTGAGAGAAGCCTATTTATTTTGCCACTGGGGAAAATGAGATATGCATCTTATTTAGGAGAAGGCCCTACAGACACCAGCTTGGTCAAACTGATCTTGGGCAAAGCTGGGAGTAATGTAATAATACCATAAGCTAATTGTTGTTGGGCCAAACAAAGGCACTCTTCATTGCCAGAGCAGTGTCTACCTATTTTAAGCAAATAGAATATGCAAAGGTGTATATAGGTAAACAGGTAAAATTTAAAAGGTAAAAAGATAAGTACTTGAGTGAGAAGTGTGCAAAGACGTAAGACTATAGCTAAGTCTTTGGTGACACAGCAGTTGCCATTCTGAATTGGGATGCTATAATAGAAGGTGGGTAAGATAGCTGAGGTAGGAAAATGGATTATGTCACACAGTTATCCAGCCTAATTACTGAAGTATTAAAAGTGTATTGTAGTCAGGATTTAAAGATATGTTACTTCTCAAGTTCCCTCTGCCCCAGAACTGCTGTGGTCACTCCATTTTCTGAGGTTCAGCATTTTCCTCCCTTAAGTCACTTCCCCAAAAGCCAGACTTACCCTACCTTCTCTACAAGCTGTAATCAGCACCAGGTCAAAGCAATTAATTCATTTCAAAGAGCTGTAGCTGCACAGACCCATATGGCTGCTTCCCATGTGACTCTGTAAGCTAATTAGACTTGACTTTATTTTGCCCTCTTCCATTTTTCTCTACCTGAGGACCCATTTCTCCAGTGTCTCCAACTCTATACCTATATGCAACCCCTCTGAAGTCAGTTTCTTGCCACTAGGAATGTTTCCTACGTATTCAGCTTTTATTTTATTTTATTTTATTTTATTTTATTTTATTTTATTTTATTTTATTTTATTTTTGCTATATTTAATTCAATTACATTGTTTTAGTTGTGACTCTTTATGTCTCCTTAAACAGCAGGGTTTGGCACAGGTACAAAAGTTTATAGCTGAGTAGATTTAAAAGGACTGTTGTGACCATCTTTGTAGAGGAATGGTCTGTATTTATTAATGCGATGCTATAGAGCTGGGTATAGGGCAGAGAAACCAGGGCACTTTGCCAGAATCCTAAATGCCTGGGGTGAGAAGGCCAAGTTAGATGGCAATGGGAATTATCCAAATGAAAACTGGCTTCTTCCTGGGTCAACCATATGTCTAAGGCAGTTATTTCTACTTTGCAAGTCAGTTCTGAGCTGCATATTTCTACCAGTACAGCCATGTCAGACAAGGATATACAGGTTTTCAATTCCTGACCAACACAACAACAGTGATGAAGTTCCAGCAGCAGACATGGGTTGTGCTGGAAGAGTATCTTCCTGCTATATTTTGGTTTATCCAGATGAAGTTAATTTTATTTTATGAGTGTCCTGCACAATATTCTTGTCTCTGAAATGGAGAGCCATGCTTTTGAAAGATGTGCAATTTGGTGTATAAGGAATTAGCTGGATGGTCACAACCCAAGTGTTGCAGTCATTGACTCAATGTCCAGGTAGAGACCAGTGACAAGTGTTCCTCAGGGATCTGTACTGGGACCAACATTACTTAATTCTTTGCCAGTGACATGGACAGAGGGATTAAATGCACTCTCAGCAACTTTGCAGGCAACATGCTGGAAGAAAGAGATGCCATCCAGAGAGGGACCTGGATGGGCTTGGTATGTGGATCCCATGCAAAACTTACAAAGTTCATCAAAGCCAAGCGCAAGATTCTGTACCTGGCTCAGGCTAATCCTAAATACAAATACAGTCTGGGCAATGAATGAATTGAGAGCAGCCCTGCAGAGAAGAAACTGGTGGATGAAAAACTGAACACAAGCTGTCAGCGTGCACTAGCAGCCTAGAAAGCAAACCATACCCTAGGCTGTATTAAAAACAGTGTGGCCAGCAGGGTGTGGGAGGGGATTCTCCCCCTCTGTTCTGAGACCCCACCTGCAGTACTGAGTACAGCTCTGCGGCTGCATAAGAAAAAAATGGACCTGCTGGAGTGGGTTCAGAGGAGGGCTAAAAAATTATCAGAGGGCCAGGAGCTCCTCTCCTATGAAGACAGGCTGAGAGAGGTGGGGTTGTTTATCCTGGAGAAGAGAAGCCTCTAGGGAGACCTCATTATGGCCTTGCAATACCTAAAGACCTACAGGAAAAATGGGGAGTGACTCTTTGTCAGGGAGTGTAGTGATAGGACAAGGAATAATAGCTTTAAACTAAAAGAAAGTAGGTTTAGATTAGATGTAAGGAAGAAATTATTTACACTCAATGTGGTGAGGCACTGGAACAGGTTTCCCAAGAAGCTGTGAATGCTCAGTCCCTGGAGGTGTTCAAGGCCAAGTTGGACGGGGCTTTGAGCAACCTGGTCTGGTGGGAGGCATCCCTGCCCATGGCAGGGTATTGCAATTAAATGATCTTTAAGGTCCCTCCCAACCCAAGACATTCTATGATTGAATGATTCTATAGTTCTATGATACATCTGATTAGAACAATTGTCTCATAAATGTGCTTATCCTTTCTACAAAGGCTGTCCTTAGGGTCACTAGTGAAGGAACATATATCCGTTTCATAGATGTCAAGATGAGATAAATCCCAGAAGTTTTATTTAATGCCATGACAAAACTAAAATGCCAGGTTTGTTATTGTTATATTCCTGGATGATGCTTGATTTTTCACCTGGGTGGTGATAGGACAAAAATAGGATGGGAATAAATGGTGTATTTACTTTTTGTATGGTATGTAGTATTTTGGAAACAGAATCTAGATAAGTTTGTTATTTCATGACATCCTAGTGTAGGATCGATCCCTATATAATATTTTTCAAGCCCTTAGTACATTTTACTTTTAAATGCCATGGTGAAAGGTCACAGTCTGAGAAATTTCATAGAATGAGAAGTTTTCCCCCAGGTCACTTAGAAAAATAAATCCTTCTCTATGTGTGATCTCCTCCCCAAACACTTTCTCCCACTCTTTCTCTCCCCCAGTGGGTCTCTCTGAAGGCTGCCAAATCCCACTCAATAGACTATTAAGTCAATGGACTATTAAGTATCTTCTATAACTTGCCAGAATCAACCCTTTCATATTTACAGACCATTCATTTTGTAGAGTAGATATGGGCATAAAAACTGCAGATTTGGTTCATTGCTGGTTCTAGAAACATGAGAAAATATGTTAGAAGTAGAAAAAAGATCTTTTGTTTGACCTGTCATATCACCTTTCATTTCCAATTCATTTAACCCTTTTCTTAAACTTTCTTTAAAAAATCAACTATATTTTGACAAGAAACATCCTTTGGAACTGCATAGTCAAGACATATTGTTTTCATATTCAAAAAGAAATGCTTTTTATGCTTCTTTTCGATTTTTTTTTTTTTTCCAGATTGGGTCAGCTTTGGTTTTAGCAGATAAATAGATTTGGAAATGTTTTGACTAACCTGAATCTGAATAAACAAGACAAAAATATTGCCTACCACCCTTGAAGACAGCTTTTATATTCTAATCCCTTAATAGCATTATAATCTTGGAAGAATTAATATTAAATTTTGAATATAAACCTGTACCTATAGTATTATCAATCCTATAATCATAAATATAAACTGAAGGAGATTAATCCAATAGGATCAATGATTTTGTTTTCATTTCTTCTTACCTTTAATGCTTAAAGTTAGCCTCCTGTTCCCCCCATTTTAAAATAAAATAAAAAATAGGCATATCTACCTATTATTTCACATAAAGAAGACAATGGGAACGTGAGCTATTTAATCTTTGTATTAGGTATGAAATAGTTAACACTCTGAAGCCAAGTTCGTCATTTGAATCCCAATATACCTCCCATTTAATCCATCTGCTGACGAGGGATGCAATATTGTCAGTCATCAGGCAGGAGGATTTTAGCTATGCCCATAAAAATACTTGCACGAGTTCCCTTAGCTAAATGTTAATTAAAACACAGGCTTTGCAAGAAGTGGCCTGGGAACTCCAGTGGATTCTCTAGCTTTCCTATGTCAGGAAAAAACTCTCCCTAAATGAAATACTTAGAAAAGATTGCTGTACTTTGGAGCCGCAGTATAGGTGGTCACAAGACCATCTTGCCAGTGCCATGGAAAATTCATCTGATTTATCTTCCTTCTGCTTCGGGTTTCTTACAGACAGAACTCATCTGACACTATTTTCCTGCTCACCCAAGGGCACTCACTGCAAAGCTTAATTAAGAGATGCGTGCTAAGTTTTCTTTAAAAGCCTTGGGTGAACAATAGAGAAAAATATAACAATTGAGTTTATATGCATCAAAAACACCATGTTAGACAACTCCTTTCCAGGGACGTTCCTGAGCAAAAATGGTTCCTAATTGTTTTTCCTCAGCTGATGTAAACAGAAGCCAACAGAACAGCAATGTATGCCTTCTATAAACAAGAAAGCAAACAAAAAAAAACATGTAAAGTTTGATGCCAGAAAACATACAAAAATCATTTTTTCCTTTATCTCTCAAAAACCTTTAAAAAACAAAATACTTAGGTGGAAAGTTTTCAGGAAATATATAAATATATTTTCATGAATTCTCATAATTTTGTTGTTGTTCCCCTTATTACTAGAAGAATGAAGAAAGAAGCAAAACTACTTAGAAGTTTCCATAATAGGTTTAATTTGTTTTCAGTTAGTGTGTTAACAAGGTGATTTCAAACAGAATGCTTTCAGGGTATGCGTGTAATAGCTGGCAGTTTTCCTGTTTTATGCTCTCAGGTATAAAGAGTGCTGTAGAAGCCATAAGGTATACAGCACAATAAAAACACTGTGCAGACAGCCTATACGTCCCAGAACTCATGGTATTTCCTAGTCCCACCACTGTTTAAAAGCAAATGACTTTTGAACGCTTCCAGTGCCTCAAGATCCCTTTTTAAAGAACTGTATAGTACCATATTAAAAACATACACAATTAATTATCCCATGAAAAATTAACCTAACAGAATAGTGTTACCACAGCAAATCAAGCCAAATTAGTAAAAATGAACAGTACCAAACCTTCTGCTTTAATGAGTTTAACTCATGACAAGAACAAGTGCTATGTCTTTTCCCTGCCCCATTATCTATGTAGTTGACCACAGCACTGCATGGATAATTATTTAATCTCCACATGAAAAAATATAGAATGTCACCAAAAAATAAACTGATAATGTATTCAGGATTTAAGATTGATATTGAAGGTTTAAAATAATTATTATATTTAGTATTATAATAGAGCTATTGATAAGAAACTGAAATTATTAGTTTGAGTCACACAAGCCCCTTCATATCTGAGTCCTTACAGTTCTGACTATGTTCTGGCCACTCATATGTCTTTTTACACAGAAAACAAACAAACAAAACAAAACAAAAAATACCTTTTCTGTTTTTAGATAATTTAATACTTCTGTTATTTAGTCCCAAATCCCCACAGAGTTTAAGCAGAATGTGTATCCCAGGAGATAAATTGTCTGCCTTAGGTTTCAGAGGCTGTGAGTTGAAACTTTAAAGAGTTTTCTTTTATTAAATGTTCTGTGTGCCTGTTTTCCTCTCGCTATAATATGGATGACTACATTCACACCACATAATTATCTTTATTGCATATAAACAAGCTGTATATGACTTGAGCATTTCAGCTTTTTCTTTGTGTGTGTGTGGCAGAGAAGTAAAACCTGTAGATTTTTCATTTATGTTTTTCTCATGAAGTTTTGAGTATGTTTCAAGCTTAGTATGTGTTTTGTATCAACCCTATCCTCCTTGAATAAAATGCTTAATTAACCTTTTTTTTTGGCAACATCCCTAATATATTTCCATTAAATTCTTGAGTCTGTTTGGGTACCAAGTGCTGGCTAATTTACAAGGAAATGTTTGTTTCCACCTCTCAAAATGTTCTGTGTAACCTGGCAAATAATCCAGACAATGTCATTGTGACTCCTGTTATTGGCATTTACATCCTTAAAACAAAACAGAAAACTTTTCCTCTCTTTTTTTTTTTTTCCTATTTTCTCTTACATGTATTTATTCAGCACAGGGAGATAAAAAAAATCTCAAATGTCTCCTCTGCTGTGTTTTTGTTTCTTTTTTTTTTTTTTTTTTTTTGTTTGTTTTTAGCAATGCAGTGTTTAGAAATGTAAAACATCTGATTTGACAAGTCTGGAGGTTCTTTCTATATTAAACCCCTTAATGAATATCCTCAGTGTGCCTCAGTGACTGATACACAGCCAGAAATGCTTAGAAAAGCTATCATCGCTAAGGTGATTTCAAACCTTAAATGTGATTTCATTTCTTAAATGTTCTCCCCCAAACCTTTACTCTTGCAATGCAGCAGAGGAACATTGTGTACAATTGCCCCAGGAGCCAAGAGAAAAATACCCTCTCCCTTACCAAACTTGTATTTTTCTGAAGGGTTTACAAAGGATGTATTTATCAAGGTATATTTGGGTTTGTTGAGAAATTACAGGTGGTCATGAAAGGCAGGTGAACTCTGCAATGTTAACTCTGTGTGGCAGCAGTTGGGACTAAGGTGTGATAAAACAGAAATGCGTGATGTAGAGTATTAGCCAGAAAATACTTAAGTAGCGCAAAGATATACAGAGTGGAGCAGATGCTGTGAAGGAGCTCTTTATAAAGGTCTAACCATGTTAACTGGGTATAAGGTAAGTAAGTAAAAGGAGGTATTGGTGTGGAATGGCTAAGGAGAAATTTCATAAATTGGTGACTGGGTGACTGGTTTACATAGAAAACTGATACCCATGACTAGCCATTTTGGGGTGGTTTCTATTCATTTATGCATTTTAATTTATTTCTGCATGATTTCCACTCCACCAGGAAGACATAAGCTCATAAAACTGCAGATCTTAATGATTAACTCAACTTGGGTAGGAGAGGAAATGGGTAAAGTGGAAAAGAATAAAAATTTGGTTCACAAACTTGTAAAAAGCAGATAGGAGGAGGAATAAGAATAGGAAGAAACTGAAATTCAAGTGATAATGAAAATCCAAAATCATGTATTTTTTTTATTTATTTTTTTTTTCAGTTTTTGTCTTGTTCTTCAATCTCTCATCTCTAGTACTCTGCTCCAGGAAAAGTTTCTCTTATTGTCTGGGTAAGATTTAAAACCGAGAGCCTGAACTATTGAGACTTTGCTGCGAGAAAAGGTCTTTGTGGTATGGCTAGCTTCCAAACTATCTAGCATTTCCAGTGTCATTTTTATTGGCTTCAGTGTCACTCTGTGGCCAGCATTTGCAGGAGAAGATGGGGACACAACAGTTATATGTATGCTTTGACCTCTCCATAAGAAATAAGATGTGTTGCTAGGGATTGAGGCTACCTGCAACAGTGCGAGTGCACCATCTGCTTTCTGGCAAATTGGCTGTTATTCCCAGCTTGGGTTTCTCACCTGCTTATAGAGGGGAAAGTTTAAAATGGCTGCATGTGAAAGTAAATCTTGACAGTACATGCCTCAGGAAGGGTCTGATCAATAGAGAATCTTTTTTGAACTATGCTCACTTGAATTTCTCCTCCTAGGGACATATTTAGTTATCCATTTATTAACTCTCATATTTATCAACATCTGTGGAATAAGGATATCCTATTCTATTGGTAATATGCTGTTAAAACATCATAAAAACTGCCAAAAATACACCTACGGTACCAAATTGCAGAGTAACAGAGAGATGTAGCAGTTGACCACTGCTCAGTTGTCATCAGTGCAACAACACACTGGTATTATGCGTCATTTCAAGAGATGAAAGAGACATGAGGGAAAAATAAAATAAAAAAGAGGTTGTTATGCCAGTACCTTGTGAGTCATTTCATTAAGAGTAACGTCAGATGCACTTCGGACACCTTTCAATCCAAGAAGACTCCTGCTTCACTTCATATGAGTCCTACCCAGATACTAAGTAACATTGTTTCTTTCTTGGACTTTCTGCCATTATCAACGACATATTTCTCTCTAAATTAATCTTTGCATCTTGCTACACGCCTCTCAACCTATTTCTTTTTTTAATTCTATCTGATTTTTCGTGGACACAGGGGCCTTCCCTGACTCTTCCTGCAGCTGGCAAGCAGGAGTAGGGAGCACTGCTGCAGCACTGGCATCAGATTTGAAGCTGAGATGCCGCGTTACACAGTGTTTGCAAAACTACATGGCCTTCCTTCCCCATGCCTGTAAGCTGCCACAAGAAATATCCCAATAATACTTGAAAAAGGCTTAGCCTGGGACCAGCCACAGGTTGTCAGTTGCTGGTTCTGAGTACAAGGCAAAATAGGAAAGGATTATGTAGCTGAATGAGCAGCAGTGATAAGGGAAATTCTGGATGGAAAAAAAAAAAAAAAAAAAAAAAAAAAAGCCTCATTCCTGGAAAACTGCAACATCTGAGGCTGCAGGCAGTCCATCAGTACAAGAATCTCACTGAGCAGAGAGAAACAAGTAACAGAAACTATCTGGAAGCTGTCCACCATCCCTAACTGCTAATGCACTCTTCCATGTCCATTTGGCATGGAAAAATCTTTAGCTACAGTGCTCTGCATGAATACATACTGCCATGAAAAAGATACTAGCATGGGTGTCTTTGCCTGCAGTCTAAATGGGAGTGACAGACACTGAGCTCATTTGTGCACCCCAGTGAAGTCTAATCCAGAAAGCAGTATGATGTAGGGGCTCTCTGCAACCTGACCTCACTTTTCTTTTTGAAACAAAGGAAATCCACAGGAGATGGATGAGGTGAGCCTTCCACTGAGGAGACCCCTCACCCTGCCTACTGCTTGCTCAGAAAGCCTGGGTTGAGCGCTTTGACCACAGGAATGAGCTTTCCAAGAATCCACTGAGCACCTGCAGGATGGTGTTTGAGTGTGCATTTCAGCACCTCGAGACCCAGAGCATATACTTATTATTTGTCTTGAAAGAGAGCCTTCTGGTACTTTTCCTGCCTTGTGGTGGAGAGCTGCCTCTCCAAAATGGCCTGGGCAGCTGAAGTAGTGAAGTGGTGGCTGAGATGCTTCTCAATAAATAAATGTGTTTTTATTTCCCCCCCCCCCCCCCTCTCTCTTTTACTTTGAGATATCTCATCAATATCTGCTTGAAATTCTTATATTGCAAAAACTTGAGGTGATTTCTGATGTTTCTGGCTTGCAGATTGTGGCTAAAACATGGAAAATCTTATCCATGAATATCCCATAAAAATGAAAAAGAAAGCTGACAGAAAATCTATAGAAGAACCAAACCATATAGACTCGAGTAGGAATTTAAGACAGTCATAACAAGAGTGCAATGTAGGAAGGACATTAAAATTCAGTAACTGGGAAGTTGCAATGTGTCACATGAAAACAAGGCAACTATTATTTTGATGTCAAAGAATATCTGGTCTAGAGAACTTTTTACTTGCAGGTCTTCCATGTGATGTATCTGATCTAAAGCATGTGTTACAGACAGCAAACAGAACCAATATTTCTGGCATAAAAAGTACTTGTATATGCTTCTTTATGTCCAAGCCCTTGGTATTTAGCAAACAAACCCTTTCTCTGAGGAACTTAATGGTCCTTACATTGCTACAGTCCTTCAACTGCTTTGCAGCTATCCAATAAGAAATAACTGTGTTTAGGGCTTGTTTTTTCAGGTCCTATTTTATCTTTCTCTCTCTTCAAAATGCATGCAATTGAGAACTTCCTTGCTGCTCTGATTTCTGCATCATTACTGAGAACCAAACATTTTGATGGTGGAGATTAGAGAGCAAGAGTTGATCTGAGGCTCCCAGAGAAACAAATTCTGAAGCCTTGGAGAATGCAGCTCCACATCAGAATTCTCAGCAGAGAGCTCAGAAAGGAGGCTGAAGGATCCTGCTCTGGCAGGCAATAAACAAGCACCAAAAAGCTTTGGAAGGTCCCAGCTGCCCAAAGCAATCACCTTAGGAGCAATACTCAAACCCCTAAAAGCAGTATTTGAAAGCAAGTCAGATTTCCCCTGCATTCACCCAAAGATGAATTCCTTCTAACCTGTTTTTATGGGCTTTTGAAATGGAAGTGCTTTGCTTCTTATAATAAAAAACGTGTGTCCAAGCTTTCAGTTACTAACTTACATGCAGGTTGCATGTGATAAAACAGAGCTGAAGCAGTGAGTCTGCTTCATCTTGTCCAGCTTCCGTCTATAAACGTTACTTTTTTATTACTCTTTATAAAGACCCTGCTGAATAAGAAAGTATGCATTTGGATTTTCTGCTGAATCATTCCTTCTGCTTTGTCTCCCTTGCAAGAGTCCCTCAAAAGCCTGCATTCCATGCCCCCCCGTCCCTCCCCCCTCACATACTCCACAGCACTACCTGTGTCTTGCCAATCTGCTTGTCCATGCAGCTCAAAACACTGCTGCTTGTGTGTAGTCCATGGCTGATCATGCAATGTGTTACTGCACATAATGGCAGCTTTGTGAGATGATCGTTATCCTTCTTCATTTTATATTCTCTTTTCACAGTCTTCTTGCTTCACAGCTGCTGAAACAGGGTTGGTTCAGTGTTTTGTTGCTATCTCTTTCCATTTTCTTGTTCAAGTAGAAGTGGTTTGGGAAGGATTTCTTAAATGCAGCTTACTATTATTGCTCAAATAAGCATAACAGATACTGTGGCGATTGCCAGATATAGATTTTGTGATTCTGACTCCTACGAACTCATGTTTCTCTATGGCCTTTTCCTTTGAAAAGAAGCACAGCCATGCTGTACAGTTATGTTTAATAACTTGAAAGAAGCGATTTCTTAATATTTCTTATGCTGGATGGAAGCTCTCACTCACCTCACTTGGGATTCAAAACCATGGTATAAGCAAATGTTACCTTTTTGCCTTGGATGTGAGAACTATGAGCCTCATGACATGGCAATCTTTGGTAGGGTATGTGTTCAGAGCTGTACAATAAAGACTGAAAATGTAAAACAAAGAAGGGCACAGGGAAGGTAAAATACATTTTAAAGTATCTTATCACATAAAATAAGAATAAGGGAGCAATCTATGAAGCAGATAATGTGACAGAAGGATACCTGATGCATGTGTAGCCTGTGAAACACACTGCCAGAAAAACACTTCTGTGTTTTATGGCTGGGTGCATGCCTTGGCCACCTTCTGAACTTGTACGGGGACAAGACCAACGTGTGTGCACACCCTCCTTCTTTTCGGAAACAAACCTTCTGCTTTAGGGTATAAGCTTATGCATTAGCTATTATAATAGAGGGAGTTATACAGTCTGGGACTTCTTATATTTTCCTCAAAGGCAATGTGTATGCTTGCCAGAGACCAGATTCTGCATATAAAGAGTCACTGCTCTGATGCAGAGCAGAAACTCCTTTGTACCAAAAGGAATGTATTTATGTATAATTGCATAATTATTCCCCTTGCTTTCCAGCAGCTCCTTCCTTTGTTTTGGCTCTGTCTACTAAGGTATGCACACAGCCGGGCTTATCCTGACTTGTGACTCCTCTCACCAGATAATAACATAAGGAATTTCAGGACAGCACTGATAACAAAAGGAGAGTAATATATATGCAGATGTATAGCCAGTTCAGGGCTCCTCTCAGACTAATCTCCAATCTTTATTTGTTTCTTTTGCAATCCAAGTTAAGCTTCTGTCTGTCACAGAAAGTAGACGGCACCTGACAAGTCCTCTACAGACTGTTTTAAACTTTTCAGGACCACAAATCCCTGGGGGGCTTGCCAAGACTCAACAGATCCATTCTATTCTTGCTTAAAAGTTTATTCTCTGCTGCTCAGTCCCTAAAAAACAGTGGAAGAGTCTTCTGTCAACATTTCTGTTCAATATTTTATTTGGTAATTGACTCTAAAGTAGTGAACTCACCCCCAAATGCTGACACTCCATTTGTTGTAAAATTCTTTTGAATCTTTTTGTGCAGACTGTGGTATGTAAATACACAATGATCTGACAGCACTGAATTAGTATTTAGGTTTTAAGAGGTAAATGCCAATGTGTTTGATTAACCTTCTTTACATTTTTGTTCATTAGTTTATTTGTCCTTCTGGAAAGTGCTATTAGGTCAGAACATTCAGCATATATTTGTGTTGAAGGTGAGTGCACGGCAAGTGGTTTACCCAAGGATTCAAAGGTAAACCTTGGTGAGAGCTCAGGGTCATTTCTTGTCAGTGAAAGTATGAAATTAGGAAAATGAAGGAAGGCTGGTAGGAAAAAGCATAATCATAATACAGGCATAAATATGCAATAAAAATGGGGTAACGAATTTTTAGAACTAGGTTTTAAAAAGAATATTAATTTTTCTGTGAATAATACAAATAGATGATTCAAATGAACACACATTTTAACGGTGATTGGGCTATTAGAAGCCAATTTGGATGATATGCTGGGTGTTTGAGTTTAGCACCTTGTTGAATATTGAGCAATATTTATCCAAAGTCTTTTTTTTTTTTTTTCCTTACACTATAGGTGTGTATGACATTTAAAAACAAATAGAAGAAGACAACGATTATGCTCTGAAATGTTTGTAGCCCATGCTGTGTCTGCAGAGCACATAGAACAAGTCATAGCCCTAGACAGTTCTCAATTTCTCCTGCACTATTAGCTATCAAACCATAGTACTGCCTCTAAATAGATTTATTCATAGGATAGGATCTGAATTAGACTACAAGACTACAAGACAGACACACTCGTGGGCTTATTTTATTCAAAAAAAAAAAAAAAAAAAGCTACATAATTATTACATATAGCTGCCAAAATCCACTGGTAGAATAAGGTTAATCCATGAGTTCAAGGAGTGGAAGTTTGAATTTCAGGAAAAACAAGGTGTCCCGTGTTCTTTGGCAATAAAAAAAAAAAAAAAGAAAAAAGAAAGAAAAAAAAAAAAAAACTGCTCAGAATAAACATTCCCAGCAATACTAAGCGCACGTTCCCTGCCCATGGTAAGTCAGTGAAGCTGCCAGGCAGGCATGAACACATTCAGCTAAGCATGGGAAATGGACACTGTCATGGTGATGGCTCAGTGCTGGGGGAAAAAAAAAAAAAAAAAAAAAAATCCATTTAAAAGTTAACCATTTTCATATTGATCTCAGCAGATCTGAGGAATAAATCAGATGAGTGTAGTGGAAGGGAATGAATGACTTTTGGATATATTCTGTTGCTAAGTTTCAGCCAGGACTCCTTGTTGCCTTGTCTTTGCTTATATCCATGTGGAGAGTGCATGGGGAGTGTAAAAACCCTCACAGACCATAACAGCTTTTCACACTTGTTTTGCTCCTTTTTTTTAAGTACCTCTCCAAAGACAAGGTAACAGAATATAAGGTTCAAACTCCACTGACTGAATCTGTCCACCTATTCCACAGCGATACAGCCTTTAAAAATAGCCAGGGCACCTCTAGAAGATAACAGCCACTGTTTCTGCAAATGCACACCTCTGTTTAATAACAGGAAGAGAAAAAATACGGCGTGGCAATTAACGCAGCTGAAGAAAGGGAAGTTTCTGGTTTATATGCACACATGTACCAGCACTGTGTGGAGTTCAAGATTAATTTTCTTTCTAAAGCATTTTAAAGCATATAGGTACAAAGACTCTGTTTTGCATATCTGAAAGTTAAAATGTAGGTCCTTTCATTTTCTGTTGAACACAGTCTGCTTGTATGCAAAAATGTTTAGCTACTTGACAGTGAGAGGTGTATTGGGAAGCTTTGATGGTATTGAAGTTCATTGGTGGCAGCGGATCAGAGGTGCTGCCTGGCCCCTTGTGCCTGATGTGCCCAGGGACCATTGGGCACAGAAGGTGCAGGAAACGGGGTGGCTCAGGGAGTCAGCTCACTGATTTTCAAGCTGTCTTTGGCATGCATTAAAGCAGCCTGGGGACTGTTTTAAACAACTCCAGCTGGGAATAAGCCAAGCACAGTAGTATTCTGGCCAAGTCCCGGCACTCTCCTTTCTCCAGGGCCAGACAGGATTGATGGTATATTAGCAGGGTTCATTGACTGTGTGCCAGCTAGGGATGTTATAATGCCAGGAGAAATCTCAGCTGGCGAAATCTGAAGAGCTTCCAGGCTTTATGCACTGCTATACTGGTGGAGAAACTGGAGTTTATCTGAGAAACAAGTCCCATAAGTGTGAGGTTCTTGGTATGTTAAAAATGAGAGGGAGAGCAGCAGAAAGAGAGAGCAAATGGGGAAGCATTTGGAAAGTTCAGTAATAATAAGTGTTGCTACTAAGAAAGGATATTTCCTGAATGAGCTAGGAGAACTTGTGAAGAGCTGTGCAGTAACTTTGGAATTACACTGGCATGGAAAGAAGACCATTAAGATCATCCATCTGAGGGACAGAACACAACATGAAAGCAGGAGCTAATTCCACCCAGGTTCTGCAGATCCCTATAGTCTTCTTGCTGCTCTCTAGTGTTATATTTCAGATTAGATCCTCTCCCTGGTCTAGCTCAGTCTCAACCCAGGACAAAACAATTCGTTGATCTCAGGATTTAACAATATATTGGCAGAATGGAGAAACAGATGTCTTTCCCCAGTGACCAAGCTCCATACTAATGCCTTGAATCTTGAGGCATGCTGAGTCCTGGGTATCTTAGTTCCCTTGCTATTCTCTGCTCCTGTTCTTACTCTTTTTAATGGAGAGCTGTTGTATCACCTTCCTCCTGGACTGAAAAATTGTCACTGCTCAGAACATAAATGCAGCACATATTGATACCCACAAGGAATGTGCCCACATGGCTGCACAGACTCCTCTGAAGCCAGTAATTATCTGCATGAACAAATGGTTCAAGACTAAGAACCCATTCCTGAAGTCTAAAGTGGGCAAACTGGTTTATTACTTAAATGTTTTTTGTCTCCCTAATTGGTTCCTATAGTTTTCTTCAGTTTCTTTACTGTTGCTTTGTCAGATTTAATTACTTGAACTTTTCTTTATGTATTATAACACATCTCTCATCACCACCACCATCACCACCACCATAGTTATCTTTTCTGTTTAGTTATAGTAGTGGCAGCAGAAGGAGGGGGAAGAGGAGGAGGATGAGTTCAGCGATTTGAAATGGCCGTTCCTTAATGTTAAACCACCTTTGCTTAAATGCTACAGAGAAATTGTACTTACATGACCTGGTGCTCCAATCTCTCTGGCAATGCCAGCACTTGAAGAAAGTAAATGCTTTAAAATCTGCAGCACAAAAATGTAAGGGCTTTGAATCAGATCAGCACATTAAATCACCTGAAAGATTTCTTTGATGGACAGAATTTTAAGGACTGTGCTAACATTGCCAATTGACATAAGAGGTAAACTGTTCTATTTATTCTGTATGATAGGTGTGCTTTAAGTACACCTTGTGATGAAGTTAAAGCCATTATTACCATTGGTATTATTTCATCTATTTTCAGACATTAATGAAACTCTTTTTCTAACCTCATACATTTCCAATAGATGTCTGTTGCTTCCCCACATTCTCTGTTAATTATCACTTTCTTTCTCCCTTAACCCAATGGGAGTTAATCTGGGGCCTGGTCCAGCTCCAGAGGACTTGGAAGCTTTGTGATATTATACTGAATTGTTTCTGGAAGCTTGGTGTAAATTGAAACCCATGCCTCTGGGGAAAGAAATCTCTGAGAGGCTATCATGCTCCTTGGGTAATGTGGGAAGTCAAACCTCAGCTTACTTTATGTCAGAGTACTGTTCTCACATTTTGGAGGATTCATTTTCAAGTTTCATGCTCCACCTTTTCACTTTCTCAGCACAATGTTTGATGTTGAATAGGACTCACTTCTAAGCTAGCAGTCAGGTCTTGAATAGGGCTGCATGGTTATCATGTTGTATGTTTTATTCCCTAATAATTTTGCACACACGTAAGCCTTGCAGGTATCACCTATTCAGATGCCCTCCTGTATGATCCTTCTCTCCATTTACTCTTGTAAATATGTCACTGACGGTACAGTATGTTTCATTAGTATCTCCAACGACAAGTTCAAAGCATGTATTAAAACTCCCAGATACAAAGAATCAACTCCTTGCTCTGACAATTACTCAATCTCTCAAACGTCCACTTTAGATCAATGCAGATCTAAGTTCCCTGTGCTGGTGTTTTGTACTTGTCCGGTAATTAGACTTGTGCAGAAACACATACAAAGTTTTCTTATACTTTGTTAATAGGTGCTACTCCTAACAGAACTGGTCAAGTATGCTTAGTATTAGATAGGTACCATTGTCCTTAAAAGTCCATGAACCTTCTCTGTTAACTTGAACTTACTTCTAACCATACCTGGCAGGCAATGCAATTATGTTACTATGGGACTTTGTGGCTCAACAGTAAAGTACCCTTCTAACACATGAATGACATGTGACCAAATGATATTTTAGTATAATAATCACTATTTAATCACTATTCCTTTTTTTTTTTTTTTTTTAATATTTTAATAATTTTTAATCTTTTTTTTTTCCCCTTTTTTCATCTTCTTTCAGAACTGTTCTTATATGTAATTGTCTAAGCCAGACAGTTTGCTCTGGCTCCCTGGAAAACATGCAAAATGGGCTGCAAAACAGCTACTGTTCTTCTCTTCCTTGAGCCATAGAAATTCTGGTTGGAAGAGACCTCTGAAGGTCATTGGTTCTGCTTTCCACCCAAACTGGGACAATCACCAGACTAGATCAGGTCAGCCATGACTTTAAGCAAGTCTAATAAATCTCCTGAAAATCCGGTAAATCTAGTAAATTATGTGTATATACATCCATCTATAAAAATATAAATGTATTTAATATAATAGAAATCCCAGACATTGCACATATAGCTCATAAAATGTTTCCTTTCTGCGATGTCGTCTGAAAATGTTGGATTGGAAATATTATAGAGTTCCGGTCTTGTTTCTCTTTAATTCATCAGCCTGTCCATATCTCAGTTTGTATTCTTGTTTCATCCTGAGATGATAAGCACTGAGGCAGAAACTGGTTTTCTTTTCTGTGTTTATTTAGAGACTGACTAATACAATTTAGCCTGCTACTTGAGCAGGTGTCCAGTCATTATCATCATAATAATGCTAATACTAATAATAATAACAGTAAACCTAAACAAAGACAATTTTAACAGACACCTGAGCTTGGCACTTAAAAAATTAGTCATTTAAAATTGAAATATCTAGCTTACAGTCTGTCTGCTTTTACTTTGCCACATGTAAAACAGGGATAAAGCACTTACCTACTTCCCTGGAAAGTAAATATACTAAATTGTACTTTCGTATATGACAGTGACAAATTTTTGTAACTAATAAAGCAAACGAGAGAGCAACTTTCATGTCAAGATGCATAGGTTAAGTCGACTTCCTACCCAGCCTTTTTCTCTGGAAAATGTCAGATTCCCCCAACACAATATATATAACCCATTTCCAGAAAACATGCAACCTGAAAGGGTTAGTAACGTGCTAGAAATATGTCCCATGAGCTGTCAAGACAGCTAGAAGGGAGAACCTGGCTAAGTGTTTAGTAGACGTTGTAATAAAAAAACAGGTTTTAACCTTTTTACATTATTTGTTTCCAAAGATGACTTAGTTTTTTAGACATAAACCGAGCATCAAAAGACCTCTATAAAGTGAAAAAAAAAAAAAAATCTCAAGGAACTGAAAATTCCAAAAACTCATTATTTTTAAATGTGGGATTTCCTGTCATATTTCCCAGTCTGTTTTGGGAAGAAAAGACTTTTACAGTCAGAATATTAGTCTGCCCTCCTAACCACCTTTCTTTCTCCTCCCCAAAGCACTTTTGAATTCTTTAACTAATACAGGAAAATGTTTCAGAGACATTAAGTTCCTACAGATTTATTCAGATTTGTGGAAAAAAAAAAAAAAAAAAGTGGATGTCCCAGTGAGAAAATGAACTGTTACATGAACTCAGCACTCATCTGTCTCTTTGGCATCCCATGGTTAATCAGACACTTATACTCACTGGCCAGGAAGCATATGCCTGCTTCAAAAGTGGTGGCAACACATACATTTTACAACATAGAAGTTAAATTAATAATCACAAGTGGAAAGTAAGAGTACATATATTTGGTGAAATTATGAAGAGAGGAATGTGTTGAGGATTTTTTGAGGCAGATGATTTAGGAAACATATCTCTACAAAATGTTTTTGTTGTTATTGTTGTTGTTGTTTTGTTGTTGTTTTTGTTTTGTTTTGTTTTGTTTTTTTTAGTTTCACATCCTGTAAGCAGTTTGTTTTCTGTTGTATTTTGCAATCTGCAGAATAGAATTCATACTGAAAGGCAATAGCTTGACATTACTGAATTAAAATGTTAAATATCTGATTAACTTATCCAAAATGTTTAATTTGGTTTGCCTCCTAACTATCTTCCATGCAAGATTAACACAGAAGCTTCTCAATGACTTCCAGTGCTCTTCTTCAGGCAGTGTGACAGAAACCACTGGGATATTTTAGCTCTGTGTCACAGGAGCCTACCAGGCCCAGAACCATGAGAGTGGACCCAAACTAAGTTGCTTTGAGGCAGTAACACCATATGCAGCTTGAAGTCAGATACATTCTATGGTGGGTTAAAAACTGGCTGGACAGCTGGGCCCAGAGAGTGGTGGTGAATGGAGTGAAATCCAGCCGGTGACAGGTCACCAGTGGTGTTCCCCAGGGGTCAGTATTGGGGCCCATCCTCTTTATTGATGATTTGGATGAGGGAATTAAGTGCACCCTCAGCAAGTTTGCAGATGACACCAAGGTGGGGGGAAGTGTTGATTTGTTGGAGGGTAGAAAGGCCCTGCAGAGGGACCTGGACAGTTTGGATCAATGTGCTGGGTCCTGCACTTTGGCCACAACAACCTCATGCAGTGCTACAGGCTTGGAGCAGATTGGCTGGAAAGATGTGCAGAGGAAAAGGATCTGGCAGTGCTGATTGATGCTTGCCTGAACATGAGCTGGCAGTGTGCCCAGGTGGCCAAGAAGGCCAACGGCATCCTGGCACTATCAGGAATAGTGTAGCCAGCAGGGCCAGGGAGGTGATCATCCCCCTGTACTCTGCTCTGGTGAGGCCACACCTCAAGTTCTGGGTTCAGCTTTGGGCTCCTCACTCCCAGAAGGACATCAAGGCCCTGGAGCATGTCCAGAGAAGGGCTCCGAAGCTGATGAAGGGCCTGGAACACAAGTCCTGTGAGGAGTGGCTGAGGGAACTGGGGGGGAGGGGAGAGGGTGTTGTTTGGAGGACGCTCAGGGGATACCTCACTGCTCTCTACAACTACCTGAAAGGAAGGTGTGGAGGGCTGGTAGTTGGCCTCTTCTCACAGATAATTAGTGATAGGACTAGAGGGAAGGCCTCAAGTTGCACCAGGGGAAGTTCAGGCTGGAAATTATGAGACATTTGTTCTCAGAAAGAGCGGTCAGGCTTTGGAACGGGTTGCCCAGGGAGGTGGTGGAGTCACTGTCCCTGAAGGTGTTTAAGGAAAGGTTGGACATGGTGCTTAGGGACATGATTTAGTGGGTGACATTGGTTTTAGGGTTGGACCAGATGATCTTGGAGGTTTTTTCCAACCTTTATGATTCTATAATTCTATTCTATTATGTGATTCTAAGTCACAGTGTCTCAATGTGATACATTGCAAAGACAAAACTGGACTCAAAATAATGCTTTTTGTCAGTCCAGGAGTCCAACATACTCATCTCCAAGTCAACCCTTTTCAAGCAGCAGCAGTGTCATGTCTTCCATATTATTTTTATTTTTTTTTTGTTACACAAAGCTGCATTTTTATCAAAAGAAACTTTAAACTCCAGCTGTAAACTCTCCTCTAGCCCTAATCAATAGTTTGAATTTACTTGGTTAACTGCAGCTGCAATCATATCCTGATTTCACTTTCACTGACGTAAAATGAAAGTGGCTGCATCAGAATCAATTGAGTTATATTGGCGTAAAGCACTTTTAGAAGATGTTGGAATTGGGCCCAAAAAGAGTTTTGCTGCTAACCTGGAAGCTGATGATAGATCAGGATTGCAGTCGAGGAATCCAGTCTCATAAGCTAATGCTTTAACCACTGATCCACAGCAGAACTCTCTGGGCCTGTTTCCTTTATGGTAATTATAAAGTATATATCTAAGCATCTGCCTCCTGTGTAAAGAAGATAATTCCTTTCCAATTACACTGTTTAAAGTCCGCTTCTACTTCCTCGTCATAGAAACCTGTTTCACAGATTTTTTCTTAAGCCACCAACCGAAGGACACAAATGTTCATTTGTATCATTCAGCAAGTAACATTTGGGAAAGCAGAAGCAGAGTGATAACATTTTGTACATGCTCAGGAAGTAAGAGGTGATATTACACTGTAAAGTTTTGGAAAGCTAAAAATGAGCAGTGTAAAGCACGAGAAAGCAGCTGTAACTGTCAGTTTAACATCAGTGACCATATTGTAGAATTTACTCTCAGGCTAGATTAGCTCAGCAGTGATATTTAAAGGTTTAAAAAGAGAATATTCTTATTATGAAAGAATAGTTGTTAATTGCTTATTTTTCCCAACTGCTCACTGAGAGGATGGTCATCCATCAAAGGTGTTGAGGACAGAAGGCTTGGACATGTGTCACTTCAAGGGTGGCAGGGCAGGGGCTTGCCATCCATGGAACCCCATCTCACTACCCAGGCTCAGATGCAGACCAGAGGTGTCCAGGCAAGGCTCCTAAGCCCTGAAAATAAGGTTTAGATACCTAAACTTGGGCTGTAGTAGCCACTGAGCAATGCCTACGTGTTGCCTGGTCATACTGCATTAGGACCACATTAAGAGCAGTGCAGACCACTGAGTGCCAGAGATAAAGACTGGAAGTGGTGGAAACAGCATCCACATGGAACCACCAGTCCGGAATGGGCTGAGGTTTGAGCTCAGCCAGGGGACATTTGCTGCCTGCATAGTGATAGCTCATTCCCAGGCTCTGTTCTGGGCTGCTCCAATTAGCTTTCTCCAGGAGAAATCCTCACAAGGTGGTGCTGGATGCAGGCAGATGGACAGGCAGTGAAAACACAGCCCTGGCTCTGGCTGTGCCTGTACAGAAGAGGACTTTCTCCTCTCATCCTATTGATAGTTGAGTACTTTGCCATGACATGTTTCAGAGTTGGTAAAATGGAAAAAGAGGGGGTGAAAGTGAGCATTTTGCCCCATCTCTGCAGGTAAAGCACCTCCAAAAATGGGAAGATGTCCATTGTGACCTCTTCTCCAAGAAGTTGTGTTGTTGCCAATAACTGAAACCCATATGAGAGCAACTAATGCCTAGGATATACCTAGCTACGTGTTTGGTCTTTTAAAGGGATGCAAGTTATGCATTAATGCAGATTTATTTAAATATTATTTATCAAACTAATATGCTTTTTGTTTGTGTGTGTGTGTGTTTGTTTGTTTTTCTGAAGAACTAATACTATAATTTTAGCTAGCCCAGAACCGGTATAAAAGTAGACCTTTAGAGCTCATTTTTATGAACAACTAAAAAACTTTAAATGTACTAGGAATACATAAGCGTTATCTGGCAGGCATTGTCAGCCCTGGATAAACAGAATGTGTATTAAACATGCTTCAGACAGATGAGGAATTACATAAAAGAAGTATCCAGAACTGTAAAATGGAATTCTGCTGTTGTAAGCTAAATACTGTGCTCTTATATACAACATACTCCCGTATATACATATACCATAGGGTCAAGAAGGTTGCTCAACATCTATTGATGTATTCCTTCTCTCCTGCTGTAGAAAACTAAATTAACTTCTCTAGGATTGTATGAGAAAGAATTAGAAGGAGGTCTGTAAGTGCAATATTTTAGTTTTTTTAAGTCAGGGGCCAAAGCCTGTTGGCTGAAGCTGCTGCACAGTATTTCACAGGAGGCCCTTAAACAGACTCCAGATAATCACAGGCAGATATTTTCTTGTGCAGACCTATTCATCCTTCCTAAAAAGATAATAGTCACATGCAAAAAAAAAAAAAAAAAAAAAAAAAAAAAAGTAGATTTTTGGGAAGCTTTAAAATATTGCATTCCACACTGAGTCTATTATTATTTCTTCTCATCTGGCTTCAAGGTTTATATGCAGTTAAAACAACCTTTGTCCTTTGCAAGCAACCTCTTTTTGCCAGTAATTCACTCTGCTACTCTGACCTTATTTGCTGATGGCATAATTTGTCTTGCAACCCTACATAAATACACTACATCAATAACATTTTCTCAAGGCTATTTTCCCCTGAACCACACAAGAGTAAATTGGTTATTTTTCTTTTCAGCAGAGCAACAGACAACATTATAACTTTCCTAGTTCTAATGTAAAGCAGACATCCAGACAACGTTTGTTTTGTTTTTATTGCTATTTTTAAGATGAAGACAAGGTGGTAAACTAGAGGTAGAGCTCTTTTTTCTTAGTATTTTTTTCCCCAAAAATCTACAATTGAACATGACCTTTTCCTTTCTTAATCAGTTTGCACAGAGGAATAATTTCCAAAGCAGTGTGGGAAGGAACAATTAAAGCTAAATGTTAATTTTCAAAAATAAGACCCAGCTTGCCTTCTAGGTTTTGAATTGCACCCGGAATAAAATTCAGGCTCAGCCACCAGGGAAAAAGCATTGGAGATGAAGCACTGGAATGGCAAGCAGGTTGTAGAAAGACATCTTGTGAGTTCAGACTGGTCTTTCTAAATAACTCTCTAAATAGCAGTGTATTAAGGTAGCCTTCAAAAGTTGCCATCATTTTCTTTATTGTGGATTTCAGACTCTTATGAAAAGACCAGATTCTGTGCTCCATATGGGTAAGAAAAGAAGGCATTTGCACCTGTGTTAGTTAGAAGTAATGGTTTTAAGCATCTCTGTTTAGTAGTCAACAGCCTCGGTGTCTTCCTACACTGTTAAGGTCTGTGCAACATATATACCTGTAAATCAGATATGCCACATCACAGCTCCCACATCAATGTTTTTGTTTAATAAATCCTGAGATTTGGCTGAGTTCCCTCCCTATGTGAGCAGTGAGCATAGGGCACCAGGACCTGAGCTGCTCAGATCGTGCACCCTGCATGCTGAGAACACATGCGGATCTACTGAGCTCTCAGTTTGATGCCTGCTTCCATGTGTGCAGCATCTGTACGATCAAGTCTTGCCTGGGACCTACTGCCTGGAGCTGAGAGACCTCGACCTCCAGGTAATCATGACTTCTTAAGCTAAGCATATACAAGCTGTAAGCAATTGAGATGCTGGAGTCTTTCATAAAAGTTCAAAGGATGTTTTTGTTCACAGTGGGAGGCACTCTTCCAAAGGAAAGCTGAAAGTGCCAACTAATTTTCTCTGTAACATGTAACTATCAATAAACACCATTCATAGATTTTGCTGGGCTTAAGGGAATGCTCTGATTTTATGAAAAGTTCAAACCATTGGAGCAGCACGCACTAATCCCTGCCTAAAGTTCAATAATCTGAGATGAAGTAAAGCATGTGGCGTCTTATGAAACAAACATCCAGTCCCAGCTTTACAGTATTTAATGATTAAAAATTCACGACAAAAGTTAGTAATTCCACTGCCTAATACCCTTCATTGTTCACTTTGCCTTGTTATTTGCTGAATTTAAGTCATCTTGGTTTTCCAATATTAGCTTTATTCTGTTTTGGTATTGTACATTGAAAGTTTTCCTGTTGAATTTCTATGATCCTCATAGATAGTAGAGGCACCAAGTCACCTTTTGTTCTTCCCCTTGGTGACTTGAAAAGATGGACTGCCTTATGTCTCCCATCACTGTCCATCTCTTTAGTTATTCCCTCTGCTCCCCTCCCAATCCTTTCCAGGTTTTTAGCTTCTCTCTTAAAACACTAATACCAGAAATGGGCAAATTATTCCAGGAATGGTTTCGTTATTGTCAAAAGCAGAGTTATTATAATCTCACAACTCCTACTCACTATTCCATGTTTCTATCCATTATTCCTCTTGACTGCAATGTCACCTGGGATCTCATTATTAGTTGATTATCCACAACGGCCCTAAGTCTTACTCAGAGTCACTATATCCCAGGTTAACAAACCCATACCATTAGTGTAGTTTACATTCTCTATTCTTATATGAATATGGCCTTATATGAATATGGCCTTTGGCCATATTGAAATAGATATTGTTTTACTGAAACCAAAGTTGCTATAACATTTCTCATTAACCAGTCTCCTTTCCCTCATGTCACCAGTGGATATTCTTAGTGATAAAATCTTTTCCTCAGTCACTCTTTAAGAATCCAAATGCCACAGAGCAAGAAAATTCTCTGATGAACCCAGGGGAAATGCAAGTACTCAGATATGATTCCGTATTAGTAACAATATACTCACAGTTATATTTTAAGTAGTTCTTAATGTAATGTGCATACTCCAAGTTGTGGAGTTTGCTTTTATTTATTTATTTATTTGTTTGTTTTTTTTCTAGAACTGTTTTCAGAGCTTTCTGTATTTATGAAACAGAAAGTCTCATGATACCAGGTCAAAAGTCTTCTAGAAGCCCAAATACATTACATTAACAATTTCTCTATCAGTCAAACGCATCAAAAACTACATTTAGTTAAGATGACAAAATCCATTTTCTATAACATGCTGATTAGCATCATTGACTTTAACTTGTTCATTATCTCAGTTCTGTATATGTCATCCTATTACATTGTATAGTTTCATTGCAATATAGTTGTTTTTGTTTTGTTTTGTTTTGTTACATTTTCTGTTTTGGAATCACAAAAGGAAAGAGCTGTAATTAGACAAAATGATATTTTGTTTCTTTTATGCTTGAAATTTAAACTAATAAAATGAATAGATAAAATTGCTGATTTTTTTTTTTAAATAAATCTTGGAATAGTTCTAACTATACCTAACACAGATATTCTACAAATCCTATAAGAAAAAGAAATAAAAATATTTTGCTTATTCATTGTTTTGTCTTGGAAACAAACAAACAAAAAAAGCATAAAAACTCATTGCATCAATTAAATATGAAGATGACTCCTAAAAAAAAAATAGAGAAAGAGAGAGAGAGAGAGAGAGAACTGGAAAGAAAAGGCAACAAAAAAAAAATACATAAATTTTGTAATATTTTTATATGAGATGTTTCTATCTAAGAAAAATGTTTGTACCTACAAAAACAGATTTTCTGCAAGAAAACAGTGATTAAATTAAATTACTTTCAGAATCCTAAATACCTAGGTATTTCATCCATATTCATACCCCATTAACTGAATCTAATTATTGCTAATGTTAAAGGAATCCCAAACAGAGACAAAAAAATACTTATTAGTGAGTTCATGATATTTTTAATAATTTTGATAATTCTATGCAATTCCATCTTGAAAAAAATATATATCTTTAGATCCTTTATTCACATTAACATCTTGACCATTCATGACATAATAAATTCCCTGGCTGAGCTTCCCTATTCCCTCCAAAAACAGATCTGTTGAGAAAACAGGAATTTCATTTGTTTCCACAAGGAAGAGGGTCTCTTGATTAAATATCCCTATTTTTGACACAAGAAATACATTTAGATTTCTGCCCTTTTTTTTTTCTAAACCAATCTTTCTCTTCAAAAGCAGTACAGTGGGGGTGGAATTAATTTCCCATAACTGTATGCATCTCCTCTATAGATGTCTCCATATGAGATTCTTGCCCTGACTTCCATTTATAGTCGATGGAGGTGCTTTTAGGGCACAATTCATCTGACTGAGTTCAGACGTCTATTTTAGGAGATGAATTGCACTTTAGCAGAGTCTGGTTTTCTCACTGATGGGAAAGAGAGTCTGGGTTTACTGGCTCAGATGCGTCTATTTCCACTACACATATCTTATGTTAGGTGAGAAAAACTAGTATTTCTTCTTAATTTTCTCTAAGTCCACCTAGATAATGACCATATCCTTAGGAGTGAAGGTCAAAAGGATGTTCATTCTCCTTAAAATCCCTTTTATTTTGCCCAACTGTTGAAAGAGATATGTAAGAATCCCTTATTAAGGACCTTCCTTTATGATGGTAGATAAGCTGATTTACACGTATGAAGCAAGCAGAACTGTCTCCCTTAGTTAGCATATCCTAGAGAAGATTCAAAGACAATAAATAAAGTGTAAGGTTGTGGAAGGTTTCTAATAGCAGAAAATATTGCAGGTGGATTCAGTGTCTGGAAGTTGAAAGCACAAAAATTCCAATTAGAAATACACACATCAGCATATTTAAAATGGAATTGAATTTATTATTCTAACAATATTATGCCCAAATTGGATTTATAAGCTATAATCCAGTATAATAAGAAGCAACTCTATGAAGACATTAATAGATTGATTTCTGTGGCATCTTTATGCAGATTATTATGGGTGACCATACAATGGTGTCTTTTTTTATGCAAAGTCCCATTCTTACAGAAGTTATTGACAGAACTCCCATAGTGTTCATTAGGATCAGAATTGCAAAGCTAATCTCTACTTTACTGAGTACTTAAATGTCTCCTAATGTCTAGTTTCTTAGCTTTTGTGAGTTTTTCCAGGCTATGTGCAGTTTGTAGATGGATTAAGTTTGTATTTTTAAGCAAATTTTGTGTGGTGATACCTGGAAAGAGTGCTAGAATGTGAATATGTATAAATTCCTAATAGTTGAAGGGAATAGGCGCTAATGAGCATTATGCATTGCTTACTGCATTCAGTAAATTTACAGCATTACTTAAAATGGAGCAGACTGTGTACTTTCTGAGTAAATTTAAATTAATCTTTAATTTTCTGTCCTTTATTGTATGCACCAGTCACTGGAGTGCACACTCCTGAAACAGCCCAAAACTTACATAGACAACACTATAGATTTCTGTGACTTTTTGAATATCTATCGTTTTAGATGAAGAGGGAATTAGGACACATTAGCATACAGCATAGCATGTGTTTGTTTCTGCCTGTCATGTTGATTGGTATTTGTCTTCAAGCCCACATGGAGATGGCTTCTCTTTTTGAGCAGAACACAAATGTTTTCTGTTATATTAAATATCATCAGGTGTCCAGAGCTGCGCTGAATAGTCAGTTTATATATGTCTGTAAAGAACAGGTTTGGGAAGAAAAGCAAAGGAAATTCTACTTTCCTTATCTAAGTGTTTTTGAAAAATTAAAAGTTTTTGTCTTCGTTTTTCTTTCTTTTTTTTTTTTCTTCTTTCAGCATATATATTTCAAATTCCACCATAAGGGAAATGTCAGGAGTTTGTGAATCAAGATAGAATAACAATAAGCTCCATCCGTTTCTAGTGAAGGCAGCTGGTTTATTTCCGTGTAGGCATGGAAAGTGGATTCTCTATTAATGTAGCATTCATAATATCATTCAAACAGACTTTTTCTAACTTCTTCATTATACCATAGATTGAAAGCCTTCCCTGCAGAAAGGGGAGGAGGGGTAGAGAAGAGAAAGAACCAAACCAAACCAAAAATGTTCTCTTTGCTTCAGTATAGTATTCATAATGCCATTTGAACAGATTTTTTCTAAGTCGTGCATTGATAATACATGTTGCAAGCTTTCCTACTGATGAAAGAAAAAATCTATATATTTTTTAGCTTGTTTTTCAAAGTATTGAGGGTGGGTGTCCTTGAAATGCAGGCTTAGTTCCTCTTTTTCTGTGTTTATGGATTATTGTTCCACATGGGAGCAATTTAAACAAGTCCTGATCAGACTGTAATCCTGAAAGAATTAAACCATGACTACTACCCTGACTCACAAAATAAAAATAAAATAATAAAAAATCCTGAACTCAAAATAGCTAACTTGCTTTTCAATTGTTTAATGTTTAACAGATTAATTGCTTTTTGTTCTGACATGGGAGAAGCCATGCAGAAAAGCTATTGTTTTCGCGTGCTGGGAGGACTGACAGGAGGCTCTCTTGTGGGTGATAACTGATGGGTAATATCAGCAAAGGGGCTGAAAGGAGACTATAAGACAAATCAATGCAGAAACATTTTATATATATATATATAAAAAAAAAAAAAAAAAAAAACAGGTTTGAGATATGGATCATTCTTCTGTCACAACATCAGAGGGTGACAGGAGGGACAGTTGGAAAAGATATGTGAACCCATCTTCAAGCTCAGAGGGGCAACGGACAGCAGTAGACCAGGACTTTTTTCATCTTTATCATCCTGTTTCACCCCAGGTTTAATTATGGGCACACATTCAGGGTTACAGGATGGTCACACTGCTTTTTTTTATTTTTTTTATTCTGGCTGATTAAACACTCATTTAAAAATAACATTTAAAACAATCCCCTATGTGTAATATTTACCAGAATATATTGAGTATCAACACACTTTCCTTATAAATTAATGGAAAAATGGGACTGAACTGCTGAATTTCTAGTTAATAGAAAAGACGGTAATGTCTGCTTCACCCAGTATCTTATTCATTTGGTTTATTAATCTCTGCATTATATTGGTGACTGAGAAAAATTTAGCTCTTATTCAGCAGTCCTTTAGAAATGCTTTTTTTTTTTTTTTTCCTGCAGCATAGTTGTTATGTAAATATTTTAAGTCAGCGTAATTTAACCAGCTAGAAAGCTTTGAGATGTATTGCACAGAATTTATTCCAATTTCGTTTTAATTATTATGTAATAAGGAACTTAAAAATGACCTTTTAAATTTAAAGTGTTCTCTACCAAAACCAATAGCATTCTCATTCATATCCCACTCATTAGAGTGCTTTCCCTAAAATCTAAGATATAAAGTTAAGCTCTTCTGAAATATATCCTTGATTCAATATTACCTAATTATGAGAGAACTTGGATGTGGTTGAAACTGTAATGGAGTGCTAAAGAGCATAATGCAAAACACATTTCAGAGTTCATTTCAAGAGGAACTCCTTATAAAAACTTACATCTGTGGAAAGCTGCCTGTATTTCTTTGCCCTCTTCCCAGTCATTAATATGAGACAGTATAAACTTGAATCCAGTTTTACAATTCTGAAAATATTTTAAAAAGGAATAACTTAGCCAAATGAATCTCCAGTGGAGGTGGGTTTTGTGTGAATGCATGTATTTCATGTTATAACTGATGAAAATGTGATTTTATTACAAGTTGTTGATCTGTGGGAATAATTTGCTGTTTTTGTTTTGTTTTGTTTTGTTTTTTGAATTTTTTTTTTTTTTTTGGTGCAGAGCTGGCCTTATAGTTGTTTCACCAGCAGCTTCAATTTTTTTGGTGCATGACTCAGGGAGAAATGGTAGTTGTGTGGTACAAGTCAACCGTGGAAAAACACAGTCTAAGAGCATTTTAAGAATCCCAGCTGAGGCAAAAGTGACTGTCATGGGGCCTGTGAAAGGTACCATGGTTATGTTTATTGGCACAATTAACACCTTACTTCTAACACAATTCAGTGATCCACAGGTACAACTTGTACTCCTTCAGTAATTTGCAAATCCCACAAGGCTATCAGTCCATAGCCACACTTCTCTGTTAAACAACTTTCCAAGTAATCAACTGCAGGAAACCTGAAAGATGTATTATGATGCTGTGTATTAATTTACCCAGTTCCTTAATAAGCTCTAAACAAACAAAGTTATCGAGCTAATTAGCATTCAGGGGAAAATGGTGTACTTTGGATCTCTGAACTTATGAGACTGGTTAAAATTCTTTCAGAGAAAGAAAAAGTGGTACATCCAAACAACAGTGAATATATAAGCTAGGAGGTACAATCTAGAAACCAGAAAACTAATGTTTACTCTTTGACCTAGAATTCCTGCAATGGTCTTTAAAAAAGCAAAAAAGAGCTCAAATTTTCCAGCTGTTGGGAAAGTAGAGCCACAGAGAGATGCTTTGTAGGCATTTTTTAAACAGCTCTGCTTCCTGAAACTGATGGTCATCTTGAATTTAAACCAGCTTAGCAGTTTCTGAAAATTCCCTTGACCTCTGAGATGCACAGTGCGCTGTTCAAATACCCTAAAAACAGCAGCCTCCAAATGCTCTTTTAGATCTTTACATGTACAGATACATGGAATTGCAGGTAAGATGTAGATAGCTGGCTATATCAAAGGATCTAGAGCTTCTGATCCTCCTTTGCTATCTGAGTATAATAGTACTATTCTTTTCTCCCGTATCACCAAGATAAATATTTTGAAGGGTTTTGTGGTCCTGAAGTATTATAGTGATTGTGTAAACACCTAGAATAGATAGAAATATATACCAGTGTAAACAGTAAGCTTTTTCCTAAAGCAAAGTGTAATCAAAATAGCAGTTGATTGAGAAATAAAGAACAATTTATTACATCTATATATTACTTGTCACTTTGTGTATCCCCATATAAACTAAGGCATTTAATTTTTCCCCTAAAATGCCAAAGTAAAATTAAAAAATACTATCATTATTTTCTGCATGAATATCCAAACATTTAAAGTGAAATATATATATATATGTGTGTGTGTTTCTTTTTTTTCAAGAAGATTATAGCTGTACTTGCTGAGCAAGGATGCACCACTGAAAGGAGGTAGTGGCCATTGGGAGAAATTAGTTTAGGAGGAGGAAGAGTGAAGGAAAGCTAGAGCTCCTTGGGTGAGTTACTCTCACTTAAGAGCTAATTGTCTTGTACTGAGTAGCAGTGTAATAGTATTAAGAAACTGTAAGTGTGGTGTAATCCTTCTTGGATTTCTCATATGGGATATTTGCTCTCTTAGTATTATCTGTGGGCAGAGAGCACTAGCTCTTCATCCTGTGCTCTTGGGGTCTCCTGGGTTCTCTGCACTCCTATTAAATCCTGCATGAAATGCAATTAAAAATCAAGCCTACTGGCACTAGACTTAACTTTACTACAAGGGGACACATACCCCTACAAGAAAAATGATCAAGGTGCTGAAAACTGAAAGGCATTGAAGATCATTTCTCTGGAGAACAGGGAGTCATCAATAACATATTCATCTATTTTCTGACTTAAGCACTGTCATGTCTCTAGGCACCCATTAGTTGCATTATGACATGGATCACATTCCTGCTAGGCTCTTATTTATTTGTGTTAATGCCGGCTTAAGATGCTCTGCTTGGTCAGACTTTCAAAACAGTCTTAGAAAGAGGGCTTAACAAGTTTTATCCTGACCCTGCACTGACAAGCTGCTCCCCTACTAATCTGCATTTGTGTGCATGTTTTGTGTTTCACTGAGCAACGTGTAATGGGAAATGATTCTCATAACAGGATTCCCAGATTTGCCTTGGAGGTTTCCCATTCAATCCCTGGTTGTACCTTGTTTAGCAATTGTCACACTGGTTCATCTGCACTTCCTTTGCCTAATCCACCACTCTGCTTCTTGCTTGTGACTGACGCATTCTGTCTGCCTGTGTCACAGGTTTCCACACAGACTCAAGAAGAGCATATCATATGTGTTTGTTTTTTTTATCACCACAAAAAATAATGTACAAATGTCTATGAAACTCTTTTCACTGGCCTCCCATGTTTAAAAGTAAAAACTCCTGCACCAGAGCATTTTAGTTGTTACTTCCTATTAATGTTTTTTTTTCCTTCCCTTCCCTTCCCTTCCCTTCCCTTCCCTTCCCTTCCCTTCCCTTCCCTTCCCTTCCCTTCCCTTCCCTTCCCTTCCCTTCCCTTCCCTTCCCTTCCCTTCCCTTCCCTTCCCTTCCCTTCCCTTCCCTTCCCTTCCCTTCCCTTCCCTTCCCTTCCCTTCCCTTCCCTTCCCTTCCCTTCCCTTCCCTTCCCTTCCCTTCCCTTCCCTTCCCTTCCCTTCCCTTCCCTTCCCTTCCCTCTCCTTTTTTTCTATTGTATGCAAATTACACAATAATAAAGGATGCACATGTACTAAAATCCCCAGATAATATAGTTTAAAGGGCTGCATTAAGAAGGTTATGTTATAGATTAAATATATTTGATATTTTAAAAGAAAAAAAAAATAATTTTAGTACATTACAAATCATTACATTGATTCATGTCCATTGAGAAGGGGCATTATGCATGCCCCTTCTCAAAAGTAACTAAATGAAGCAATACTCAATAAATACTTTCTAGGACTTCCATTTCTTTCTGCCTTCCCAACACAAGAACTCTTTGAGGATATTTGCACTATTATCTGAAATCAACTAGATTCTGTTTCTTCCTGATTCCTGAAGGAAATCATATCCATTGGAACAACTTCTCAGATTATAACACATTTCCTGTGAAATAACCCAGGGGAGTCTTCCCTCGCAGTGTCCGAATAACACTATCTGACAAGCTCAACACATTCTTTGGTGTCTGTGCGCCCTCACTTCTCACACCCAGCCAAGCAGCAGTGAAGCACAGAGCAATAAGAAATAGTTCCTTATATTTCAGATGTGCCACCGACAAAACTCCCCAACTATCAGCCTGAAAGCAGAGGGGGAAAAGCATGCAAAAGACTTAATTCTTGCATTTTTTGCAAACATTTAAGCTCTTCCATGGAACAATAATTCCCCAAATTATACTTAAAGGCCTAGACTCTTCCTTACCCTGAAAATTTGATGCCCTTCAGAGCAATGTGAACTACTTAAGAAATATTGGTAACTGCAAAATTAGTCAACTCCACCTGCGTAACGTTTATGCCATCTACATCTAACAGTGAGGATGCCTGGTGATGAAATGGACATTAGTCATGCAGCAGGTAGAATTTAGAAATAAAGAATATATGGATTGAAAAAATTTTTTTGCTTTGAATGAGCCTGGGCATCAAAGAGATACATTCAGGCATATTCATGGTGGAAACTATTTTCCTAGCAGGCTGCCATTGTGATCAAGTGCCATTACTTTCCTGGAGCTGGTTCTATGATCTAGGCTACTACTTACGGGACTGTATCCCTCCAGAAAATAAATAAATAAATGAATAAATAAATAAATAAATAAAAAGTATCATAGAATTTAAAAGGAGAGAGTTATACAGAGACTATTTTTACAGCAGTAATAGTAGATCAATCTAGGACTTCATTTAAGCATTTCAGAAACATACACACTGGCAGAGTCTAAATGGCACAGCACAATGTAGAGCTGGTAATAGACCAGATGCTACTACTCCTTACCCTTCAGCTATGCTTCTTTAAATTTTATTAGAACATAATAAGCTCAGCTAAAAATATGCTTTAATATGTCTGCATTAGTTAACAGCCTGGTAGGAATTCTAATTATTATTGAGTTTATCATGGAGTACTACAATATGCCCTTTCTTTAAATTTCTAAGGACCACTTAAGCTGCAGATTGTTAGTTGTATAAATATTTGTTGATATTTAAGATGCATAATTCATTTGTTTCCCTCAAAAAGCTGTGTAACCATTTTTGGAATACTGTTTGAATGCTGCTATTTTTGTGAAAGCTATGCTGCTTAGCTGGTTAGGGCTGCTGTGATTCCAGTGGGTACATGAAGAGTTGGGAATCAGTTTGAAAGATAGCTCTGATACAGTTTTTGAAATTATTCTGGGATATTCACTTAATTATTGACTTCTTTTAGAAAAAAAAAAAATGTTGTAAAATATACAACATGGGATTTATAATTGACTAAATTATGTAAATATATCAGTTGCAATGGTTGCTTAACCAGGTTCTTTTTGCCCATAAGACACAGTGGTACTCTTAATGTTTCACTTTTCTCTAGGCAGGTGCTGCAGGAATCAGTGAGCTACTGTTGCTCAGGATTAGATCAGGAACATAAAAAATTATCCCAATTGCATCTGGTTCGCAAGTCAGGCACTCTTTTTGTCTTGTGCTGTTCAGCAGGTTCCACAGACAAAATGTGGGCAATAGGTATTTTTACATTAGAAATAATATTGCAATTAAAAGTCATAAACAGATTAACATAGCTGCAAAACACCCAGTGATTTTTCTTGTGGAGTTCTCTCTGGTTTTCCAGACTGTATTTATTATTCTTTACTTAGTGTATTAATTCAATATACTCTGAAAAGGGTTATTTAATTATTTTTCCAATCTTACACTCTGTTTAATAGTGCTACTACCTTATTTGTCATAATTTCTTAATCTTTACTTGCTGAGTTGCAATCTTTGGTTTGCACAGAGTTATTGTACCCACACTAGCATCATCTAGCTTTCTTGTGTGGTCCCTCTTGTGTGAGAGAAAGGTAGGTTACCTTTCTCTCTTATACCTGGAAATATATGAGATCAAATCTGTAGAAAGAGAAAGAAAAACAAACAAACAAACAAAAGAAAAAACACATGAAAAAAAAAAAAAAAAAAAAAAAAAAAAAAAACAGGATTTTGTCATGTACAACAGCCTGTACTGCACTATTATACTATTTTGATATAAATTCTGCTTGTCAGATATCTAAGCCTTTAATATAGAAGTAAGCTAGCTCTGACATCCCAGCTTATTTTGTATATTAGCTTATATTCACTCTCTGATCACTGACCTCAGTGGCCCTTTCTGACTCAAAAATTATACTTTCACTTCTTTCATGTTTTGTCTGTAAAAATATTGAACAATGACCTTTAAAATATTTTAGCATATATGTCCTCTGCAAATAGAAACCTTTGGAAAAAAAAATATAATAACAATAACAATAATAATAATAATAAAGAGTGAAACTCTTGCTTAACAGCTCTTGGACATGCTAGTTTTCTAATCCTGGCTGTTTTCCCCATCATGGGCTTTTTTCTCTTTTTAGTGAAGTTTCATTAACTCTTTCTCGCTCTTTCCCTCTATATTAGTAAACTTCTCTTTCTTTATTTCCATCCTATCAACTTTCTTCTGTTAATAAGACCTCAGGTCTTACTCCTTTCCCTTTAAATGGGTATATTCACCAAAGACAAAGATGGAATTTGACATGAGTGGGGATGAATTACCAAAAAGAGGGAGAGATGAAAATATATCACCAAATATTCCTCTAATGAAACTTGTCATTTCCTAATGAAAGGAGATGAAGGAATTTCTCATTAAAACCAGTTTCCTCTACGAATGCACATTTAGGGGCAAAAGCTTCTCTTTCTCTTCAACATCCCACTTTTCATACTCATGTTTAATTGCAAAGTAGTCAGCTTCCTCACTGCGTTCTGACATCACTTATTGTTTCTTCCCTTTCTTTTGATGTTCAGTTTTAATTCCAGCTCAATCAAGTGCTCATTCATCTCATTCATTTGATTGGTCTTTAGCTAATATTTTCACCACATTACCACATTGTTGAGCTCCCTTTTCTTTCCAACATCCTCCTCACCCCTCACCCCCCCACCAAGTTACCTACAAGGTACATTTGTTTTCCATATTTTTTATCTTTTCTTTTCTCCTGTATTTTTTTTTCTGGAAAATGTTTTTACAGACCAGTTTGTCTCCTACTGTTCTGAAAAATAAAAAACTCAGACTTCTTCCTGTTTGCCCTACTCACATCACACCCCAGCTGTCCACCTTGTCCTGCAGTTGTGTTCACAGTGGCTACTTCAAGATTAACATGACTAGAACAAGGTTCTCTACATTTCCTTGAAAGCTGTCTCAATACCTCCTTTCTTGACTGCTGAAAATAAAGTAAAATAACCTTGTGTACTTCTCATTACAAATTAGATAACACCGTCATTCACAGTATCCCAGCCAAAGATAATAAACTTCTTGAAATATGCCAACTAATTCATTTCTATGCATGAGGATGTTATTTCGGAAACAACTCAAGATATTGCTCTGGACTAGCTAATCACAGTGTAACCCAAATAATAAAATACTACTACAAGAAAGGAGAAATAGAATGAGAAAGGACAGCTCTATTTTATTTTTTTAATGCTTTGAATGTTTTTAATAGATGCAAGTTTCAGTGATACAAGGCAATTTTTTCTCCTTAAATAATTTCAGGTGTATATTTGCCTAAATACCGTGTGCTAATTTATTACTATGTGGACATGATCACCTAATTATAAAGCCAAATGGAAGTTTACACCTTGGGAATCAAGTCTTCCTCAGATAGTTCTTAGTGAATAGAAATTTTACATACATATTTATGGTACAATTTTGCACTGACTACTTAATTCCCTTTCCTTCTATGCTAGCCTGGATCAAAATCAACAGAGATGTTATGTTACACTTCCTTGCCTCTTGGCATTTTCCTGAAAAAGCAATGTAAAGTTTGAGTTGACCTTGCTTTAATATATTGCAAAAGTACATGCTTGTCAAAGAAATATGACACCACTGTAACAGTCTCTTTCTGTTAAATTGCAGCCTAAGTAATATTTTACCCTGTGTACTATTTTACAACTGTGTACTATTGTATTTAATCTGTAGAAAATTGATTTTGAGACAAAAAATAATACTTTACATATGTATGTGCATGGACATGTAAATATATACAATTCACAGTAGCAAAAAACATGCCTTCAAAACAGGTCCATTGAGCAATAATGGTCTTATTTTTTGAACCCATGAGCAGTCTCAGAGGGGAGCAAGATAGTACAGCTTCATCCCAATTCTGTTCTCAATGGATTTTTTTTCCCCGATGTAGCAGAAGGCTATCTGATAATCCCATGTTCAAATCTTAGTTTTGACCCTCTACAAATCACATCATACCATATGGGCACAGCATCTCAGGTGGCCCTAGTTTCTGGATATCTGCATTGCATTAGTTTGGTGTTCCTTTGTTGTGGGGTTCACAGAGGTGGTCAAAGAGCTCACAGACCTCCCACAGGCACCTCTGGGTATTAAGCCAGCAAAATCAGTGGTAGTTACCAAGCCCATGGTCAAGAGAATGTGATTATTTTACTTAACTGTCTCCAGAAACAAAACAAAACAAAAAATTTATCATCTATGCTCTAGCTAGAGGTGTGACCAAACCTAAGGAGTTCACATAAAGAATATTAATTTTAGCTAGTGCTGATTAGGACTCAAAGTTCTTGGAAATCCAAAGTGTACAAGATATTAAGAATTATGTCCTGTCCTTCTCTTCATGCAACAGACTCCTTATAGCATTAATGGAAAGATAAGAATCATAGTCTAGGAGAAAATAACATGCTGGAGACAGGAACAGAGTAGTCATAGAATAACAGTTTCCATTTAGCCTGGAAAAAAAAGTAATAAAAAATCACTTTTAAAGCCTAAAAAATGAAAGCCAAATTTTGTATTCATACTTATCTTTGGTAAGCAAAATTAACTCTCAGCTAGCAGTCACTACGCCATGGCTTTGCACATTGTTTTTCAGCCAGGAATTATTTCCATGGGAAAGTGACTGTTATTTGTCCTGTAGGTAACAGATGGACCCTACAACTGAGATTTATTTTTTCTGTTTCCTGTTATCTTTAATGTACGTCACTTGTTTTAGAAACCTATCCATAATATATTTTATTCATGCATAGCAGTTCTTCTACTTAAGGTGTAGATGCTGCTAGAAAATAAAATATGCTTTTATAAATCAGGAAAGAAATGGACAACAACATAACGAAGACTATGTCATTCTACATACCAGTGCTGATCCATCTTAAAGTAGACCACTGCTCTCACACTAAATGTTGCAGAATTAGAGATCTGGCTGAGATAAGTGACATGGAAAAACTCATGGGAAAAAAAAAAAAAAAAAAAAAAAAAAAAAAAAAAAAAAAAAAAAAAAAAAAAAGAATTTCTATCATGGAAAAAATACCAGTAGCCAGTAAAATCAAATAAAATTCAAATAGCCAATTGAATGTGTAACTGGATATCAAATAAAACCAGCCAAATTCAAAGACAATCCAAGTGATAATTTCTTATTCACAACAGTAGAATACTTCTATTAACTTATGTGAGACAAAAAGAATTGAATTGTGGGTGTTGACAGCAAGAATATTGAGATATGACAGTGTGGTGGTTTTACCCTGCTGGGCAGCTAAACTCCACCGTAGCTGCTTTCTCACTCCCCATCCTGAAAAGCAGAGGGAGAAAAAATACAATGGAAAGGACTCAAGGGTTGAGATAAGGACAGGCAGATAACTCAACAATTGCCATCACAGGCAAAACACACTCAGCATAGGGAGATTAGTGTAATTTATTGCCTCTCACTAGCAGACCAGAGCAGTGAGAAACTAAAAGCAAACTAAAAACACCCCATCCACCCTCTTCCACCTCCTCCCCCCAAGCAGTGCAGGGGAACAGGGAAGGGGGGCTGCACTCAGACCATGACACTTCTCCGCAGCTCCTTCACAGTCCGTCTTTGCCCCTGCTCCCCATGGGGTCCCTCCCACAGGATGCTGTCTTTCCCAAACTGAGCCTGTGGGGGCTGCCCAAAGAGTGCAGCTCTTCAAGAACTGCTCCCACTTGGCTCCGTGCCACGGGGTCCATCCGTTAGGAGGAAACTGCTCCAGCACTGGTCCCCCACGGATGGGTGGCAGCTCCCCCCAGGTCCCCTGCGTGGGCTCCTCTCCACGGGCTGCAGCTCTGGCCTGGGGCCTGCTCCTATGAGGGCTCTCTATGGGCCACAGCCTCCTCCAGGCCACATCCACCTGCTCCACCAGGGGCTCCTCCACAGGCTGCAGTGTGGAGATGTGCGCCATGTGGGACCCATGGGCTGCAGGGGGACAGCCTGCTCCACCAGGGGCCACAGGAGAGCTTGTGCTGCGTGCCTGGAGCACCTCCTGCCCTCCTGCTGCACTCACCTTGGGGGCTGCAGGGCTGCTTCTCTCTCGCTTCTCAGCCCTCTCTCCCAGCTGCTTCTCCATTATTAACTCTTACTCTCCTAGAAGCCCAACCAGTGTTGCTCGTGGCTTGGCTCTATCCAGCAGCAGGTCCCTTTTGGAGCCATCTGAGGCTGGCTCTGATCTGACATGGGGCAGCTGCTGGAGTCTGCTCACAGAGGCCACCCCTGCAGCCCCCCTGCTACCAAGCCCTTGCCACATAAACCTAATACAGACAGCTAGTGTAGAAAGAGGATTTATAAGAAAATAAAATGGCAGCATTGTTTTAGACTTTAAATCACTTAGTGCCGATGTCATTAATTAAAGTTGAAAGTGATCTGTGGAGAGTATTTGGCACAGTCTCCATGTCAAAGAATGACCAACTTAAGTCAGATTTCTTGAGGTCTTGTCCAGTGAGATTTTGTTTTAAGTATCAAAGATGGAGATTGCACTACCTTGTCAAGCTACCTTCTTTATTTTTTTTTATTAACTTAATTATGAATGTTTTTCCTAATATGTAATCAGAATTTCCCATTATACAACTTCTCCTTTGTTATTTGTTTTGCTGTGTGGCTTCACCTCCTCTGTAGTCTGCCACTGGATAGTTATAGCCAACAGTAAAGTCTCCCTTTAGCTTTCTGTTCTCCAGATGAAGCAATTGCAGTTCTCTTACACCCTCATAAATCATGTGGGCCAGCCCTCTTGCCATATTCAATGGCCTAGGTAAAGGAAATATATATTTTTTTATTTTTTTTTTGAGGGGGGGGGGAGAGAAGGGGTGAGGTGGAGAGGCTGGGAAGCTCAAAACTGGACACGGTTCTCCAGATCTGGTCCCATACAAACTGAACAGAGGGGAAGGGTCAGTTCCCCTAGCCTTCTGGCTATACTCTTGTTACTAAAGCTTGGTATGCTACTGGCCTACTTCAACATAAGGGCATGCTGTTGGCTCACATTCAACTTGTGTGCCAGGATTTCCTGGTCTTTTTCTGCAAAGGTACTCTCTACATGAGCAGACTTTTACCTGTTTTATTGCTTTGGACTATTCCATCTCAGCTGCAAGGCTTTGCATTTACTTTTGCTAAACATCCTGAAGTTCATTTAAGTCCACATCTCCAGCCCTTCAAGTACCCTCTGAATGGTAGCCTTGACCTCCATCTTATAGAGTGTTCTAGCCCAATTTGTTTTAATCCAAATCATTGATGAGGTGCACTCTTTCCCACTGCCCAGGTCATTAACACTTCAAGCAGTAGTGGCTTCTGTATTGATCCCTGAGGAATATCAGTAACAATCAGCAGTTTGTTGGACATTATACTGGTGATCTCAACCCTTTGATCTTGTAACATCCATTATTATGGTTTACTTATTCTTCTGAAGAATCTGGCACTGGCCAGTTCTACAGAAGTCTTGGAATACAAGAACATTTATCCAGCAAGATCTTCTAATAGATCCTTCTCTTTGTGTCGTATGATTTAGTGGACTATACAATGGACTTTAATCTCTGGAACTGTATGTTTTCTAATTCATAGATCACATGCTGAATGACTAATAAATAAATAAATAAATAAAAAATAAATAAATCTAAGTGTTATAAAAGATCATGTTATTCTTCAGGAAAAAAAATAAATCAGGAAATCAATAGGATATGTAAATATTTCATCCTTTTCTTAACTATATTTTGATTAACAATGTTTAGCTATATGAAGAGTAAAAAACATCCAGTTCTCATTTAATTTCTCAAGCTGTAAAGAGTGTTTAGATGTAGCTTCTTCTTTCATAGCTATGTGAAATTTGTTTTGTCTTATGATTTATTTATTTTTTGGTCAGAATACTGCAACCAGTCTCTGTCACAAGTGTATTAGTGTGATTAGCAGCTCTGCTCTTGCCTGATATGTGTGCAGCTAGCTCTTGAGAAATCAAAGGTCAGGGTACAAGCATTGAAAAACACATTCTGAAACAGTTAGCTTGGTGGAAATTTGTACACAGCATAGTATATTGCATCGCTTCATTCCAAGTTATGATTAATTCTTAAAATAATAATTAAAATAATCATTAAAAAAAAAAAAGTCACAGAATCATAGAATGGTTTGGGTTGGAAGAGACTTTAAAAATCATTCAGTTCCAATGCTCCTGGCATGGTCAAGAATACCTTCCACTAGACCAGGTTGCTTAAAAAAAATAAATAAAATAATAATAATAATTTGAAAAAAGAAAAAAAAAAAAAAAGCTAAGGATGATATTTTAATGTGCTACAATAAAAACAATATCATTCTTAAGAAATAGTCATGGCATTTGTTGTAAGATGTAAGAAATTGGAAGAGTGGTTGGTCATTTTGTCATTTCCTTTAGCAGTATAAGAGCAGGAAGTTGGATGTCTGCTCCACTATTCTACTGTTGTGATGTAGTGGGTACTTCTCCCTGTAGTTTCTGTTATAGATTCATGTGGTGGTTGTGGCTTTTTTCTTCCAAGTAAGCAGATTGCTATTATTTGAAGTTAGTTCAAATTTGTTCAGCATTTTTGGCATGGATTATTTTCCTGCCATAAAAGTTTCACTTCAGTTTCATTTAGAAATATTTGTTGTTGGTGTTGTTTTATTAGCATGCCTAGGATAGTGGGAGTAGGGAGAGTATAAGAAATCTTAGCTGGAGTGTCAAGTAGGGGAGATTCTACAATGAGAACAGCTTTTCCTAGATACAGGACAGATGGCATCTTTGAGACTTAGAAGCTGAGAGAAAGTAGCTGGATCTGTGTCAAGAGAAATAGTTAAAAAATAAAAATAAAAAATAAAAAGAGTACTAGCAAAAAGAAAGCAAGAGGTATTGTCAAGTCAAATCAGCACAAGTAACTATTTATGTTGCCATTTTTATATCTTATTCAGATAATGCCCTAACAGACACATTTAAAACAAAACGTGAAGGACAAAGTGATTGCATTGAATATTTGGATATGCAAATATCCAAAATATTCTCCTCTTATGTTGCAGGATGCTTTCAACCCATTACATCATAACTCAACTTTTGGAATTTCCATTAAGTTCAAAAGTGAAATTGAAGCTGTTATTAGTCAGACCTATAGTCTAAGAACAACACATATGTCAGAGTGTCAAGATAACGTGATGCACTGAAAGACAAGTTACTTTCTGTCTGTGGACCTAGAAACCTAATACCCTGGTATGATCACACCAGTCAAGAACCTGTGCAGTGCCACCTCCCTTCTGGAAACAAGACAGGGGTTGGTGTAATTCCACCTTCATATTTCAGAGCCATTCTAAGATATATTTAAAGATAATAAAGTGCTAAAAGGAAAATACCTTCAAGATAATATATTTTTTTCCTTTATTTTATTTTATTTTATTTTATTTTATTTTATTTTATTTTATTTTATTTTATTTTATTTTATTTTATTTTATTTTATTTTATTTTTATTTTATTTTATTTTATTTTATATTTTATTTTATTTATTTTATTTTATTTATTTTATTCAGAACTGACATTCTCAAACCCAACCACAGAAGTTAGGCAGGACTACCCAGAATTAACTTTCTTGTACAGATATGGATCATTAACCATAGAGAAGAGGTTTATAACCTTAACAGCAGTCAAACCATGACTATTCTAAGTTAGCTGTCATTCTGCTTTGATATCACAAAAGAGAGAGATATATTGATCTCCTTCTTTCTTACAGAAAACAGCAGAAAATACTGCTATAGATACACATAAAGGAATTTTATGATCCAAGCCAGGTTGATCCAAATAAGCTGCATTGTACAAATCAGGTGCATAGTAAACACTTTTAGTAGCAGGCTTTGCAAGAAAGACATAGCTTTAGCTGAACACCGGTTAAAACTGGAATATGTTGTTGCTGCCACAAATTGATCTCAAAACTAGTGACATCTACTTTTCTCTCCTGAAGCGTGTTCTTGCTGGAGGAGACATTTCAGAATAACAACGTTTACCACAATTCGTAGATTGAGAGCAGAGAGAGTCTGTAGGGCTTATTGAAGCTAACTGTAGCTCTTAGCTAATTGTTTAACATTGAGGTTCTGCCTAAGTTCATAACAGAAAATAATAGCAAAGGTTTATGTGTATGACTTGCTTTGTATAACAAGAGGGGATAAAAATTTTCAGGCTTCTTTTTATATATGGATGTGTCAAATGTATATCATGTAATGGAGATGATTCCTATCTATAAAACAAGAAGAGGAAATTATTATCAGAAGATTGGATACTACTCACTGCAAGGGAGCCACTGAAGGGATTTTCTGAGGAGGACTTTCAAAACTTCTTTGAGTGAGCCCAACTACTTCCTTTCCCAAATGGCAAGAACTGGTGCATTTGGGAGGTTTTGGGAAAACAATTCTTTAAACTCAGGAGGCAGAAAGAGAGGAATCATTTTGCAGCTGAAGAATGTAAAGTCATGCCTTCTTTTCTAAAATGTACTGAGTCTGGGTAAACTGACAGGATATGTGAGAAAGCAGTTCAGTGCATGCTTGTGTTTTCACATAGAATCACAGAATTTCTAGGTTGGAAGAGACCTCAAGATCATCGAGTCCAACCTCTGATCTAACACTAACAGTCCCCACTAAACCATATCCCTAAGCTCTACATCTAAACGTCTTTTAAAGACTTCCGGGGATGGTGACTCCACCACTTCCCTGGGCAGCCTGTTCCAATGTCTAACAACCCTTTCAGTAAAGAAGTTCTTCCTAAGATCCAACCTAAAACTCCCCTGGTGCAACTTAAGCCCATTCCCCCTCATCCTGTCACCAGGCACGTGGGAGAACAGGCCAACCCCCACCTCACTACAGCCTCCTTTAAGGTATCTGTAGAGAGCAATAAGGTCGCCCCTGAGCCTCCTTTTCTCCAGGCTGAACAAGCCCAGCTCCCTCAGCTGCTCCTCGTAGGACTTGTTCTCCAGGCCCCTCACCAGCTTCGTCGCCCTTCTCTGGACCTGCTCAAGCACCTCGATGTCCTTCTTGTAGCGAGGGGCCCAAGTGTTAACCCATGTTTCAAGAAAGATTTACTATTTCATGAATATTGGACTATGATGCACTAGAGGGGTTAAGAAAGTCCTTAAGAAATGTACCGGTATACTTGCTACCTAATAATGCCAATAAGCAGGCAATGTATTTTAAGTAGATATAAGTAAAAAATCTCAATTTATTTATTTCATAAAGAAGTTTAAGAGGTGATTTTATCACAATCTACACTTAAGTAAGGAAAACACTTCCTGTTGGTGATGGCTTTTTCATTTATGAGGACGTCATAATGAGTTTTAGTGAGAAGAAGCTGACAGTAGATAACCCCAGACTAGAAACAAAATACATATACCCAGAGAAGCTGATTATGCATTGGAAAAGCTTTCCTAGTTATATAATGGATTCCTAACCACCTGAAATGTAAAACCAAAACTGGATCTTTCAAATAAGAGAAAAGAGCTTGTGGTAATTCAAACAGAAGCCATAAGTTTGATACAGTAATTAGTGAATGAAGTTCTTTGGCATGTGCATGCCCAGCAGCAAGATAGGCATTTTAATTGTCTGTTCTGGCTTTAAATCTATGAATTCTAGGCAAATATTGAATACATTCCTTGACATTATTCAGAATCTCTGCAGACTTTTGCTCATATTGAGACTTAAGCGAGAGTTCTGTGTAAGACCTACAGTTAAAACAAAGTGTACTAGACAAAAGGGGTGACACATTTCTACTCTCCTGAGCTTGCTTTCTAACACAGATTTCAAGACTGTTATCCAGAACATGAGAATTAAGTTTGTTCTTGTAATGACTCTCCTGAGTGTAAGGTAGATATACGAGTCTTCACAATACAGAGAATGAATGAAGGAAGGCATCAACATGCATTTCCCACTGCCAGTTGATTTATTGCTGAATTTAGCATTGGACAGTTGCTATATCTTAGACTATAATCCCTGCCATGTTTTCCTTTTTACCAGGTGAAGGAAAAATTGTTTGTGAACAGAAACTCTACATTTGACATAGAAAGTAATGACTGAGATTTTTATTATACAGCCAGAATCACTAATTCTGTATTTTTCTTATTCCTTTCTTCTAATCTAAAAATAAAAATAGGTAAAAATGAAAAGACTCAGGAGGTTAGTTTTGGAAATGTTGGATGAGTACACAGCCTCAAACTGAAGACTGGATCAATGGAATTAGAAATCAGAAGCTTTCCTTGCTTATTTATTTATTTATTTATTACAGTGTCTGTGTGGATGAAAGAATAAAAGAGATGGTAGGTCTTTTCTTTGTACAAGAATATCCATCAGCATCCATCCTACTCATTTTGTTTAAGTATACAGCTCAACATTTTTTAGTTTAGCTCAATCGATACACAAACATTCTGCCCACCTAATTTACTGGCTCCCGATTTCAGTCAGAAAGGATAGAGAGTTTAGATACTCTCACACAGAGTAGAAGAACACATAGAAACAAGCAGTATTCTTTAGGTTTAGTTTGTAGATACAGAAACTAATGCATCAAACTCAAATTTTAGAGATGCTGTATAAAAATGTTCAAGGACTTAGCTTTCCTAACAAACAAATGCTAATTAATGTTATTGCTTCTACTTCACAAGTCACACACATTTCAGTAAAACTCAGATCTGGAGTTGCATAGAAATTAATAGAACTTCTATATTTTGACTTCATTACTGCTTAGGTATTTTGACTTCATTACTGCTTAGGTATATATCTAAAGAACATCTGATGCAATGTTAGAGAACAATGAATAACAGTAATATTTTCCAGCTACAGAAGTTAGTTAAATCAGAGCTGACAACAGTGTTCTGTGTCCTTTGGTTACCATTTCACACAGATGTCCTCATCTTTTCAGTTTGTATTAAGAATAAAGAAAATCTGAGCTGGAGGGGAACCTAGGCCCACAGTGCCCCTTCTCCATCTGTGGCTGCAAGCAGACTGCAGGAGAAAAGCATGAGCTAAATATTTAATGTTTCACCTAATCCTCTCCCAGCCTCTAATCATCTTCAGCTGAGAGGATTTCTTGACTGTTTAATTTAGTTACTATCTACTAAATCACGAAAGATGCCTTTTCCAAATGTTTCTTCAAGGATCTTTTTTTTTTCTAATTACCTGAGGGTATGTACTGAAGATTTTTTTATTTTTTTATTTTTTGTCTTATAGATGCAAAATAGCCTTTCTTAAAAATAATCATAAGCAATACTGTTGGAGAATAACAATATGCATAATGGGTAGCAAGGAGACATAATTCAAGAACTTACATGTTCAAAGGGTTTGAACCACCAAGGTCATGAAAACAGGCAGACGGAAAATTTTGCCACTGCGAGTTATGTATATGTAGGTAGTCAATGAGAAATAAACATTAGGAGCCTTGACTTATATCTTCTGCATAGCACTGGATAATTTTTCTCATCTTTTATGTGAGTTCTCCAAAAAAACTGTAGATCAAGTCCTTTAAGAATCTATTCATCAGAACCATTAGTAAATGCAACAAGAACAATTAATTTCATTTACCATTCAGTACCATTATTAGGCATTCGGTTGCATTGAACTCAACTTCCTTGCTTTTCTTAAATGTGAGAAAATTTAACATCAGTGATATATCACTGTATGAACAGCTTGGCAGCCAATACTGGTGATTGTAGCCCATGTTGACATGTTGTCATGTACACCATGCCCACCCTGGAAGGGTTTGGACTTAGCAGAAGTAGGATTTCCACATCTGATTTTTAAAATCTACTATCCAAGCTACTTATCCAGACTCTAGTTATAATCAAGGAAGAGAAACAAGGGGTTTTGGAGTGAGAAACATGTCATCTTAAAGAAGTCTAAAGGAGACAGATGTCTCATACTGTAACAGTGCTGTTCACTCTTGTTGACTGGAAAGGAAGCCTAGGGTGACTAGTTCAGATGCAGATGTCTAACTTAGGTGTGATGAATCTCTCTCAAGGGTCTCTGCTGTCCCTCCTTATTAACAGTAGAAATAAGCCTTCTTCAGGTTGAAAACTTTTGGACACTACTATCTTTGTAGGAAGTTTGACATCTTTATGGCTTTAAACCATTCTAAACCCTTTGCATTTCAAACATTCACAAGCAGTGGTAAAAGAATTTTTGAGATGGAAAACCTATTGTTGCAGACTTTTGCATTTTACCCTATTCAAGAATCCTGACTTCTTTATCACAAATTGGATATAATCTCATTTTGTTATAACACTCATTTATTCTGTTCTCACTTTCAGTACTTGGGATGCTATAAAATACAGGCTGGTATCAGGTTGTCTAGATTTTACCACAAAAATCACAAAAGGCTTCAGTTAAATTTCCACTTTGTTCAAAGTTATCTTTCTCATTCCGCTAATATTTTCAAATACTTAAAATCTTTATGTAACCATTTTTTATGGTCTAGTAGCCACAGACTATTTATGGGAAAATAATACAGAACAACAAAACAATGAAGAAATATTGGACTTTGGATTTCATTTTGTGAATATGTAGCACATAAGATGAGAATCCTGGTTTCCTTCTCTTTATAGCATTAGTAACAGGTTTTTAGCTATTGTAAACCAGGGACTATATGCCAGTAAATAGATTTTATCAATGGAATGGCAAATTATTAACTGAATTATTACAATGACCAGATACATTACCACATGCAGTTTGTCAACCCTTATCTTCCCTGAAGATCAATACAGCATTCAGAGATGATCTGAGTAGATAGCAAAGAGCTCAAGACTTTCTGTTCAAAGCACAGATGAATCCTGGAAATGAGTGCATGTTTTTTCACATTACTAGCTAATAGGCTTTGAGTTGTCTTAGCAGCCGTGTATTCAAGGGCACTTTACCATGCTACACAAAACTCCAAGTAGAAAACTTTCAAATAGAGAAACAGCAACAGTACGGAGAAGGGATTTCACAGAGGTGCCGTGTTCTTTGTTCACCTTCCTTTTGAATTTCCATGTGGACATGTGAATACAAATAAATGCTTACTATGTAGAGTGGTCCAGTCACCCTTTTTTAAGAACTCATCTTCCAAGAAGTGTTAGCTCAAGAAACACCATCCCTAACCTGGCCTTTAATCAGATATAGAGATCTATAAATGTGGGCCACTACGACCATCAGTTGGACCATGTTTCAACGTTCCCATATCGTGATGGTGAAAAGAATGATGCAGTGATGATGATTCAAATACCAAGCACTGCTTAATGCAGCAACCCTGCTGTTAAAGCAATATTTTGCAATACTGTAATAACTTAAAAGGAATGGATTCTACTGTGAAAGAGAACTGAGAATGACAGCAAGAGACCAACTTTATGTGGTCTGTATGTTTGAAGTAGGTGTTTGTTTGCACAAGAATTTTCTGAGGATGTCAATTAGTCATAAAATGGTACTCTTTGGGGGACAGTCAGAAAGTATAACAAAAGTTACTCTACTCATCTAAATCACTCTCTGGAGTATCCCTTCCCTGAACTGACTGTAATGGAAGCCTGGGGAATTTAGTTGTCCAAAGCTTAATTTAGTCTTTGTGAATACCATTCTTTAGGACATATCAAAGTAATATGTGTAAATACCTATTGTTAGAATGTTTTAACAGTGGCTGCTCCTTCATATTATGCTTAATATTATACACACACAAAATAGATGTAAACATAAAATCATTTTGAAGTACATACAGTTCTAATACTTCCTTTGTCATTTAAAAAAAAAAAAAAAAAATCTGAAGAACAAGCAAAGTGCAGGTGACCTGGGTCCCTAGAGTAACTTGAATCACAAAAGATAGTTTTGTGGAAGAAGGGACTTCAAGGCCAGATTTTCATTTCATTCCACCTGCTTTAAAGCTATATACTGTATCATGCTCTGCTCAAAGTCTTTCTCTTTTTTTTTTTTTCTTTTTTTTTTTTTTCTTCCATCTTCCATGCGTGTGATTTAAAAATGAAATGGATAGTAGAAATTAGGTGAGAAAAAAAAAGTGAGAAGGTGCAGGAGAATGATCTATATATACGCATGTTGATTTGCCAGGTAATTATTTCAACAGCCTTTCAGTTTCATTAGGGATTCTGGTACAAGTCAGAATGTCACTTATTTTTATTTAAAGGTTACAGGAAGGAAAATGAGAACTGACATCTTCTGCAAGCAGGTCTGATTTATCAAGTATCAGCTGCATATCCACTGTTGCTCAAAGCTACATTAGCTCAGCTTTTCTCTTAGAAGACATCTTTTAAGGTTATTGAGGGGCAGTGGCCACAGAGTTTGCCTTGCTCAATTCTGTTTATAATATTTTTTTATGATTTATAATTGCATTTCTCTAATTAATCACTGTGGATATTTAAAATGTTATGTATTGCAAATCCTAGATCAGTTTGATACCTGAGTTTGTTAACTCCATCCTGGATAAGAACTATGGCAGTCTGATCAACATCATCTTTCTTTGAAATGCAGCGTCTTCCAACTTTTTTTCCAGCAAGTTCTTCTGTTTGTTTGTTTTTTCTTAGTTCAGGAAAGGTAAATAAAGTCAATCTTTCATTATGAAAGGCAGGCAATTCTTGCTGGACAGATTCTTAAAATAAGCAAAAAATAGTGCCTTTATTATTATTATTTATTATTTATTATTTATTATTAGTGTCTTCCTTATTAGGAAAGTAAGTACAGTAAAAGTGGTGCTTCTGGTTGTCTTTTAAACTCACCTATTTTTAGAACAAAGACTATTTTTATAAGGTTGAAATATTCTAATTTTGGTTAAGATACATCTGTTATCTAGACATGAAATTTTGAAATTTTGATGTAGTGTCCTAAGGATGGCTTTGCTGTTTGAGATGACTAAGCCACCAGCTACCTTACCAAAGGAATTTTTTATTGTATGTGCTGTGTTGCATCAGCCACCTTGGTAGGTTTACTGTATACTAGTAAACCTATAAACTGTATACTAATAAACCTATAAAGTCTCTGAGTTCATTCTAACTGCTTTTCTTAAGGTACACTTAAGGTAAACTTAAGTCAAATTTTCCATGTATGAAATGTATGTTCAGTTTCAGGTTTCAGGTTTAGATACCTATACATGTATATAAAATATATGTGCCTACTTGCGAGTGTCTACTTGTAATCTATGTGTCTAAGCTTTTGGGCATTTGGATCTCATCTCTAATCAATAAAGCTGTGATTCTAAACAATTAGCTAGCTCTCTCAAAAACAGACATTTAAGATATCATTCAGAGACCTCAACATGGAAGAGAACTGCCATTCCAGAAGTAATTCAGGTACATCCAGGACATTCACATCATGTGGGAGATATGCAGGATCTCTGCAAATTTATTATGATGCATAGTTATCCACCCATCTTCTCCCTTACTCTATCTTCTGTTCTCATTTACATGGAAAAACAACACATCTTTAGTACAACACCTTAAGTCTCGCAAATTCAGTGCAAGATAATTGATAAACATGTTCCTTACAGCAAATCTAAAGGTTTAGTAAAATTATGTCGTGGTGAAAACCATACAAAAAGTTATATATATACATATTATATATATGATATATATATATATATATTCTTTTTGTTGGTGGTGTTGGTTTTTTGTTTTTGTTTTTTGTTTTGTTTAGCTGTGATTCAGAAATAACTTTCTTTCACCCATTCTTGGACTCCAGTCTGCTACATTAGTTTGTACTTTAAGCTGTTGGTACAAATCTCCACTTCATCTGAAGGTCAAAGGTACTATTTTAGGAGGGTATTTGTTGTTGTTGTTGTTGTTGTTTTTTATGCTTTTATGAATGATTATCATAGATAATGGAAAATGGCAGCTGGTTTTGTTCACTGTGAGATATATCTGTAAGTAATTATCAAGAAAGACTAGAATTTGGTATGGCTGATTGTCTCTTCTTTTAAACCTATAAATAAAAACTGAGAGCAATTAGGGCTAAAGGGCAATCTGGATGTAATTTGTGTGCAATGCCTAACACAGCAGGACTCTAATTCAAATGGTGTTATATGCAGTGATATGATATTTCCACAGTCTGTAATTCCCAGATTTGAGTGAGCCTGAAAAAGCTCAAATGCTATAAAAAGTTATTTTGAACCAAAGTGGATATCTGGAAATGCAAGAAATGCATGAATCTATTCTTTTGAGAAATGTAGTACAGGTTTCCACATGCAAAGCTTTCCCAAAGTTCTGAAAAAACATGTTTTCGACATATATTTATCTCAAATAATATCCCAGCTACTTCAAGACTGGTCCAACTATTAAATAAAGTCACCAATGAAAGACCTAAAGGACAAAAACTGTGTTCAGAAGTTGATTCTCTTGAATAAAGCTGTAAGACTGGTGAGAAAAGTACACTATAAAGAACTAGAAAGCCTTCAAAACACAGTGGAAATACTAACAAGGTTTATTTACCATAAATGAAGGATGTTAAAGATGGCATGTCAAAGTACAATAGCTGCTAGTTGTACATTGCCTGGGCAATCCAGTTATGCATTTCAGGTAAATAAAACAAATAGTATCTTGTAATGCTCATGACATGTTAGACACTTAATTCTGCACTGCAAAATTGCCTGACTTTCTAAATATGAAATACAGCTATGTAAATTAGATTCTGCATATAGTATTTACACTTTTTGGTACAACTGGAGAAAAAAATAAATAAATAAATAAAATGGACTGCAATTTGTCTTCAATTTAAAAGGTAGAATAAATAAATAATAATTTAAAATAATAAAAAATAAAAAATAAAAATAATTAAAAAGACACCTATTCCAGACATACTTACATTTCTGCGGGTATGTTCTGCAACAGTAGAGACCAGTCTCTTATTTCACTCAATATTCAGATAACTTGCTATTCTTCATAGCCTGCTTAGCATTTAGATCTTTGTTTAATCTCTTCCTTTCTCACCAGAAAGATTAAAGGCTTTCAATTAAGTCATTTTGGGTTGCTGAAATTTGTGTTTGTTTTGATTAATTTCAGGAAATACAGAGACAGGTCAGTTAGCTCAGTTGCCTCAGCAAAGCTTCAGATGTTCTAATGTACAGGATGAGGTAGATCCTTAACATTTTATTTCATTCCATAATGCCTGTCACAGACTGCCTGATGAAAGCATTTCTTAAAATGACCTATATTATTCTTTTGGGTTTGTGCCTGATGCAGACCTTACCCTACTGTCTCAGGAGGGCTATCTTCATTCACTTGCAATACCTTGTCCTGTCTTCTTTTTATCCCCTTTTTTTTTCTCCTCCACTTAAAGCTGACTGCTGTTTTTCCTTGCCTTGTGAAGTCTTTTCTGGCTTGAACACAGATGAAAATTCAGCCTGTACCATTGCAGGGAGTTGTCCCCACCACTCATGGCTATAACTCTTTTTCCTCCACTATTTTTTTGTCTTCCTCATTCTCACCTGTGTACTATGCTGCATCAAGCTCTTAGAGCTTAAATGAGGCAGACTTGTTTTATGCAAGGATTGTGAAGCTTTTTGCACATTTTCATTGGACTTTTGAAGTGTCTGTTGTGTTTGCAGTACCAAGGAATCAAAGCATTATGTGAAAAGTTTCTGGCCATGTCTCCCTGGCCAGATTTCTGCTTTCTACTTCTCTGTGAAAGGAGTACTACAACAGCTGCAATGGCTCTTCAATTTTGTTCCGGAAAGAGATGGAGGAAAAAATATATATATACTTCTCTTCCTAACTACTGACTGGATGGTACTGTGGCTTAGATCTGCCAATGGTGATGATCTAAGGCAGGGCTGGTATACTATCTCTAATTTATTTTGGCCATCTGCTTTTCCTACTTCTAATTGGTGCATGCTAGGCACGAGAATATTCTTAAAGAGCGTTTAGGCTGAGGATGTTCCTGGATTCACTAAAAGCAGATTGAAATGGAATATTTTTTCTTCGATAGTAAGACCGGGCTGTATCTCAGCAACCATCTCATATTTGGCAAGATTAGTCCTTTGCGGAAAGTGGTTACATGTGCTGTGGTTGTCATTGGTATGAAGGCTGCATTAGTAAAAGTGAAAGAAGATCTGAACACATTTTTAGCAGGTTCTGCACGCTTGGAAAATATTTATGTTGTACCCTGAATATAGTGCAGTTTGTTTGTAAATGTTGAGCTTTATGTGTCCTACTAAGTTGTAAGATTTGAAATGTGTCTAAATAGGGGTCTTGAACAGGGGTTTTTGTACTTGGTTTCCTTGGTCTGAAACAGCAATCTTAAGGTTGCTCCATTTACTTCTCCTGTCATCTCAAAGCAGCCCTTGAGAAAGGTGTCTGAAGTCTGATTTACAGTGTTTTCCTGATCCTAAACCCATGTGTTTGCTCAGTGAGAGGTATTTGCATTAAAGCCTGAACTCTCAGCAAAGGGCAGAATTTCACAACCGTGGAGGAGTCCTAAGCCACTGTCACACAGCAGATTGTAGGAATGGAGGACAGCTAAGAATAGTTGAAATAAAAATGGACAATGTAGTTCTTTTTAGTGGTTTTTTTTTTTAATTATTATTTTTTATTTTTATTTCCTGCACACTTTCTGGATGCGATTCAGGTTGTCTAATATTTGGCAGTCCAGTCTGAAATGATAATCTAAACAGCCTGTGTGCAAAGAGAGGGACATCCCCACACGTGACATTATTTGCTCTCAGAGGTGCTTCATTTTCTCTACCAGCTTCAGAGAGAGTCTCAATAACACATTTAGACTAAGCTTTAAGGAGATAAAGCAGAGCAAGACAAATTCCACTTTTTTTTTTTTTTTTTTTAATTTCAAATCAGTTTGAGTTTTCTACTGAGATTGCCACTGGATTTTCAAGCAACACCAGAAAAATCTCTGCATTCAGATACATGGACGCAACACAGTTTTTATGCATTTTACATTGTGAACATGCTATAGTATAGATTACAAACCTTTTTTGACAAAGCAAAACACACCCACCTGCCAGTAATTTCCTGTTATTTTCACATGACATTTTCTCTAACATTTTTCTTAGTTAAAATGCCCTATAATAATAGATACACTCTTCTAGTAGACATGGTATGAAAGTTTTATAACATATAGTCTTATTAAGACTGCACTTCTTATTTACAATATTCATCAAAGAATTATGGTTTGCTTTGTCTTTATCATTTTATAGGACCCTGGTAATAGTATATGGATTGTGTTGGAGATAAAGGATCGTACAAATATTGGATGAAATATCTCCTTAGCAAACAGTCCTGTTGGTAAGCAGTTTGTATATGTTTTCTTCTCTTTTGCAATATTTAATGGTGTGCAAAGACAAGGTTATATCATGTTCAAACAGATGTTTACTAAATACAAAAAATATTTAAAATGTCTAGAGTTTTCTCTCCCCTTCTGAAATAACTTCAGAACCTCCAGATTAACTTTCCACTCTTGAGAGAAAAATTTTCAGTTTGTGTTTTGTGTCACTGTATATTACAAAGTTTTGTAGGCAGTGTTATACAGAGATGCTCCCTCTTAAGAAATGTGAGAAGTTCAATTTGATAGAAAGATTGAGGGCTATTTTTTTTTCCCCCAGTGTTCTGGCTGTACACATTGTAAGCATTGTGGTTTTGGTTCATTATTGATACTAAAGAATGTTTGTGGTGCTATAAACATCCGTGCAGTTTTTATTCATAGCTGATTAATGTCTGTCAGATATTAAGATATTAGAAGTATCGAGAAAACCACACGACATTTAGAGGAATAGTTATAAGGTCAGAAGCCAGGAACACCTGCGCTCTAGTCCTAAAACTACATCTGGTTTATTGCATGACCTTGAGTGAGTCATTTCTGAAGAGGGGGAACTGCGTTTCTGTGAGGGGATGCAGTAATGTATGAACTGAATTGCTCTTCTATATATAATTGGAGAGCTCATTAGGTAGCTGTTAAGAATGACTAAAACCCATTAAGCCTGATAAGACTTATTTCTTCAAAAAAAATCAACAAAAATGAAATAATTTAAAACATGACTTTATTTTTTTAATACAGTTACTTTAACTCTTTAATTTCCCATATTGTCTTCACTGCTACGTCTTTCGATTGTGTTTAAAACCTGTTCTTCAGACGCTGTTATGGATTTTATACCTGGCAATGAGAGAAAGCTTTATGAATTTAAAGTGGAGAAACCCAGCTCAGCAGATTTGACTTGCCATATTGCTGTGTATGGTGATACACAATCTAAAAACTGATGAGGAATAAAGGACGTTTTCCTTGATAGTAGCCACAGTGATTGAAATGCTTGTCACTTAGACTCATCATTAACTAAAAACAAATGGGTCTTCTTTGTTATGTCTTTTATGGGGAAAAGACTCCCGGGAAAAGTATTGGCTCAATAATTTCACATACTGCATGGATCTGTACTGGAAGGAAGGGATAAAAATCTTTACTTGGTGGAAGGGGGGTTATTTCCACATGTAGTATTAAAAACTCAACTGGACACGTTGCACAGGAAACTCAACCAGTTAGACCTCTTTGAGTAGTGGTTGGAGTAGATGTCAAGAGATGCCTTCCAATTTAACTTATTCTATGGGTTTGTGAGTCTGTGTAGTTAGGCGATATAAATATGATAACCAGGAAACTGTTATATGATTTATATACAGCGACATTCTTTACTTATCAAGAGAAATTATGCAATTTAATAACCAATGGAGGAGACCAACTGAATTCTATAAATTCTGAAGGTAGAAGGGGAGCCAGACGAAAAGGGAGAATGATTCCTTTAGTAAGGTTAGGATCCAGCTGTGTGAGATAATTAGGTATCTAATGCCATAGGTGTGCATATAATTTATCCTGTGGTTTCCGGATTTTCTTTTAAATTCTTTTGTTTCAGAGTATGACTTTCTCTTAGAAGTCTGTGTGATCAGTAACTGCTTTGATCACTGGAGGGCACAGATTTTTACATGCTGGGCACAACTTAAGCTCACTTGGGGAATCATGACTGATTTTACTGAGAGAACTCAGTGTCCAGTCTCCCTGGTATGGGACTATATAAAACCACAAAATGAATATGAGTGAAGAATGCTATGTAGCTGTAATAATGGGCAAATGACATTTTGCAGTGTAAATAAGGACACTACCTACAAATTGTGAAATAACCATTCTGCTCTGCTTGATATCGATACAGCTTCAGGGAGGGCCCACCTTAAAGCGTTTGAGGAAGCTATGAACTTGCTGTATGTAGACCTGAGGAGAAACAAGGGCGAGCCATGAAAGCATGCTGAGTGAGACAAAAGAAATGTGAAAGTGTTTGAGATGGTTTATGACGAAGGGAGCTTGATGAGCTTGATGTATATGATAGGCTGCTGCAAAAAAGAAGCAGATGATAGTTTCTTCTCTGTGTTGTGTTCATAATGGAGAAAGCAAGAGACAGGGATTTAAACTGAAGCTGATTTAAGTCAGGTAGCAGCAGATAGCTTGAACAAGTTTCAGAAAACTAAAAGATGGAATAAACTGCTTCAATTTGTTGTGGAGATGGTTCCGGGGGAGCTTTCAGAAAAGGCTTAAGAAACATTTTTCAAATGGAACTTGTCTTCGTTGGGGTAAAGGTTTGAATTAAGACATATCCTGGGGTCTCTCCCAATCCTGCTTTCCTCTAATTGTCTGCTCCAAGATCTGGAGCATCAATTATCACATGCAAAGTTACATTTGTTAAAGGAAATTGTTGTGCAGAAATGTGTGTGTGGCAGGGAGAGGTGGGGGAAGCTGTTGGTAAATGCACCTCTTTAATGTACATTACAATGAGTAATCAATGTAAGTTGCGCCAGGTGAAATCTGTATTGTCTAAATAATGACTAAACTGTATCAACTTGTTTTCAGTGAAAGCTGAATCCCTGATAAGGTTCATTCATTTGCAATCATAAAGATTTCTCAAAATGAACTCTTAGTGTGCTGAAAATACAAAGACAATCTGGTTACCGTGTTCACTTTAAAATGGAGCTGCTTAAGGACCCTATCTGAAAACAACAGCCCAATATATATACACTATCAGACTTGACATATTTACTGATGTAGGATGTAAATTGATGCTTTAGTAGCAAACCATTGCTCTTTTGGGGATCTGATGATTTCTGAACATCCCACAGTAAAGCTACACTAAACATACAGGGCAACTGTACTATGTATGTTGGCATAAAATAGTTTGGGATATACAAGAAATTAGCATTGTGGCTGGAAACAAAATTATTATTAACTCAGTAAATCAATTACAAGAAGTAACAGCTCTGCTTCCAAACACTAGGAATCACAATCTCTTTAGCAGTTAATCACATTGTTTATATACTTTGCTGTTAGGTGTATGAAATGACAGATGACATGTTTCTCTGTATATCTTTATTGTATAGAAATATAAGTAGTTATAATAGTCCTTTTCTGTGCTACTAGCAAAATCTGAAATCTCTGAAAAGGGCTCTTTAGAACTGAGCTCCAGCTTTCCATTTTTGTGTTCTTTATCTGTACTTCACCAGCTTGAATGATGCCAATTAGAGCGTCTGCTGTACAGTCACCTTTTAATTTTCTGCTTCTCATGCTTTACATATTCACAAATTTGGGTGTTGACTGTTCTGCTGGATTGCTTGAATAATAATAATAAAATCATTTTAAGATATTTTTTTTTCTGTGACATTTTTGGCCTTAATGCCCTTGATGCTCATCCAGCACAGGTGCTCTACTATGTAATTACTGGAAGCAGCTTGAAATAAAACTCTGAAATAGGACTGGTAACCTTGAAAATATTACCATTGCATTAGGCAACAGCAGTTACAAAATTGCAGTAAAACTGCTTATATATCATGTTCTAGTATTTCATTGTCTGTTGACTGAAACTGTGGCAGAAGCAGTACTGACAGCAAAAAATAAAAATTCAAATATCCTTTCACAAAACATTTTCTTGAGTTGCAAATGGTTGGAGAGTGGAGTAGAAAGCAGAGATTCAGTCTGCAGAAATCACAGTCAGCCACACCTGAAAGCCTTTCAAGATTGAATCCATTGATCAAAAATATTTTCAGCACGCTCCCATTTCCTCACAGGTTAAACAATAATAAATATTGAACAGTACAACTCCGACTGCAGCTGGAGCATTTTCAATAAATAAAGAATTAAATACAACCCAGGACGGAGGCAGAGAGCTTTCACCTATACTTGAGTACTACAAGCTGGTTCCTATTTTACAGCAGACCCCAGGTCTAGGGAAAGTGATTAATCCTGTTTTTGCTGGTGTGAAAGGTATGGTTTCCCCCCGGAAATGTTTAAAAATGCAGTTTCACTTCAAAAAAAGTTACATTAATCATTGTTGCTCTTTTCCTGACATGGCTTTATGGAACTTTGCTACCTAGTGATAAACGGTCTCTATTTCCACCCTAGAACTACCTGTAAAGGTATATTTTATATATGGAAATTTGCTTGGAATCTGACTTTTCACAGTTACCTTGCAGTACTTTTGCATTTGTTTAGATAAAGCTAGGCAGTTCATTCTGGTTTTGGTTTAGCACTGATTTTGCTAACCAGTGAAGTGTTCTGCTTGCTGTGTATCTGTGCCAAGTGCAAGGTGATAAAGTTGTGCTTGTTCAATTGGGGATAGTGGGAAAGAGAGGAGATACCTATCAATGCTTCATGTCCCTGTGGAATATTTCAGTGCCAACATGAATCTAAATTTTCTTCAGGTAGACATAAAGAGTGGATAGTATCAATGCTGGGTTCAAAACTGAGCAGCAATATGGTTTCACCCATTTTTCAATGAAACATTTCTTGTCCTTTCTGCCTTTTACTAGCTTCATGTTTAATCACAGAAATCCAACTCACAAAAGAATATTAATTCAACTTGGAGCAAATTGAACATTTTTTTTTTTTAATATTTCTGTGTTTTTGTTGTTATCGTTTTCCCAAATGGTAGTGAATTTAATACTAGCTTCATTCTTTTAAAGGTGTCTTTGGGTCTTCTTGAAAAGCAGTAATTCCTTCAGCTCAAAGCAATACTATGATTAACCAAACACTTTCCAACACGCTCTAGGTATAGTAATAGTCTGTTATATTCCTTGCTCTCTTAAAAAGAAAATTTGTAATTTTTTTGCCAGAGGTACAAGAAATATGTTTGATCCCTTTAAAGAATTTAAGTTAAATAACCCAGTTTTAGGTCACTGTCTATTGAACATTTTGCCCATTGTAATCCTATAAGAGGAAAAGGCAGCCAAAGGAGAAGTGATTGCATTGCACAGTGGTTAACACCCCTGTACATGCTTAGAAGAAACTATTAGACTGCTCAGGATTCACATAAGGCAGTGCTGATTCAAGTACCAGCTTCCTATGCTGCATATTCTGCAGCTTGGGAACCTGAGAAGTAATAGATTTTATACAATACACACTCTTTCCAAAACACATCCTGAAGATTTTTTGTCTTGATTGTGGGGGGGGAAAAAAAAATCTCTTTAATACACCTGGGAAAAAGCATATGTACTAAGGTAGTGGGCTTAACAGAAAGAGAAGAATGTACAGAAAAGAATGAAACTGAAATGAGTTAGTGGTAGGCTATTTTCCTGTGTTATTTCAGAACTACTCAGAAGATTTTAGGTTAGTTCATAAGTAAGAATGGTTCAATCTCACAGGACATCTGTTTCTGAAATTAAAAAGCCAACAACTGCAGGATTCCACAGTGTTAGCAATCTTCGCTTAATAGAGATCCATGATTCAAAGAGATATGTGACTTAAAATCTACTAGGGAGAGTGAAGCAATTAATAGTTGGAACTTTTTATAGCACCTTTTATCCAAGGATCTCAAAACACTTTACTGGCTTTAATTAGGCCTCACTCCATGTAATATCCTCCTGGAATATAGATATTTTTTTCTTCTTTCCAGTGTAGAACAACTTGAGACACAGAGGTTAAATGACTTGACAATGATCATGTAAAAGCAAATAGCAATGATAGGAATAAATCCCAAACCTCTTGCCTTCCAGTCCCTTGTTCTAGCCGCTAGCCAAGTTTCTTTCCTCTACATTAAACTCAAAGATTTTTCTTTTCTGTCCTGTAACTTGTGTGAGTATGATTAAGCAATTAGAAAGACTTTCATCTTCTCTGGAAAGAAAAAAATAAAGTTGAAACAAATCAGTAACAAAAATGCTTTCTGCTCTCAAGTAGAGAAGAATCATTCCAATTTACTGCAGTGAGAGCTATGAAAAATATGGAAGAGCAAACTCTAGAGGTAAACATACTGACTTCGGAGATAGTGAATAAGGGTTTGTGTTTCTGCCTACTGGGAAGAATAGTTTTTTTCATTGATAGTATGAAATGATGCCTGCAGTACACTCAAGAATTCAGCCTCACGAAAGGAAGAGAGAAAAAAAAAAAAAAAAAAAAGTTTAAGGCTGGGAGGGAGATGGTCTCCTGGGAAAAGACAATAGGGATTCATGTCATCCAGGTACCGCCCTGAAGCTGACAGGTGTTACATGGGAAAAACAGGCAATCTCATGAAAACTCTGAAATGTTAAAGTCCTTGGCAAAAAGTAGGGGAAAAGGAAGTCAAGATGATTAAATTAGCAGATGATAGAGTTAATTCCGTTGTTGTGTCTGTAATAGATATTTGACTGAGGATATTAGGTCAGATTACATGATTTGTTTCTTGTAGTTTGTTTCTTGTAGTTAAAGGTACATTTTCAAAATGATAAGAAGAGGGAAATACACAAAAGAACTAGGTTAACACTAGTAGCCTGAATAAAGCTGAGTTACTTCCATGTCTCAGTAACCTGATTTCAAAAAGCATAAAGTTTTGTTTTGTTTGTAGAACCGTTTGCTCGTCAGATGCTGATAGTGATTATTGACAAGAAAGACCCCAGTTCACAACTTACATGGAGAAAACTTTGTTCATGAAAACTTGATTCATTGGACTTACTTAATATGTTCCTATATTTTTTACGTCAAAGCATGGAAACCCAAATTCATTTTTTTTTCTCCCCATAATTGATTCTCACTAGTTTCTCCATAGTGACCCACAGTGAATACAAGGGCTGCCCAACCACTGCAAAAGTTTTCTACAACGTTTCAGCACCACGAGAACAGAAATTGTGTAAAAAGGTATCATGAAAATCCCAGACACTGGCTTTATGGGGAGAAATACTCACTAAAATAACAAGATTAGAATAAATATTGAAATGCTTGCATAGACTGAAGTTTTCACCATCAAAGTGACCCTGAGCACTGTTATATAGTCAGTGTGTAACAGCGCTACCCAGGCAAAACAAGCCAGCACATTCTCATTTCAGAGGTGATGCTAAGAATTAATTCACAAGAGCTTGCTACCAAAAGTTACTTGCCAAATGTTCATTGGGAATAAGCTGAAATACCAAAGATACAGATTAGGAAATTAGAAACTACTTGCGTTCCACTTAGGCACAGAAAAAGATGGCAAAGAAGTGATTTCACTGTTCACACTTCACAAAATCTGCTGAACATAGACTTGACTTTTAAATAAATAACCAGTCTTTGCAGTTCTCATCATGGATTCTAAAAAGGCAGATGCAGCCATCGCAAATGATTTTACTCGCTGTTACATTTGTCAAAAGCTGTCAGAATGTAGTAAAAAGGTGTTTATACAGAGTAATATGCTGCTTGAACTCCTGTATGTCTCCTGACTGGAGATTTTAGATCGCTGATTTATAAGAACAAAAGATATCCAAACAGGCCTGTTATTTTCTAGCTTTACCAATTTCTATATGATGCCCTTTTACACATATCCATGTCTTCAATTACAGCTAACATTCAAGGACTGGAAAAGGAATATGATCAGATAGAAAACAAACAGTCTGCTTCACATAGTTCACATGAAATATGGTTGTATAGTTAGATAGTAGGAATGGTATACAAGATAATCGTTATTTTTATCCACAAGTTTGCATGGCTTTAAGCATGACTAAAAGAACTCTCTTCAAAAAAAAAAAAAAAAAATTTATCCAGACAGTCAAGGTTTTGGAGAGAGATTTTGACATGTGTTAAGGCAAGTATCTATAAGAGGTTGTCAAATAATTGTGTATTCATGCTGTCTTCTACACTTTCTCTCTCATCCACTCATCTAGCTTACCTGACCTCCATTGAAATAAATAAATAAATAAATAAATAAATAAATAAATAAATAAATAAATAGGAAGTGAACATTACAGAAGTCAGCATATTACAGAATTTCCATATGTAACAGAAATTATTATATTTACGTGGCAAATGGATAAGAAAGACACATCCTACAGGTACATGGTTTGGTCCAGCTGCTGCTGATGAATGCTGTAATCAGCATAGTAATACAAATTTTATTTACTGTCATTTTTTACAACTATCATAAACTGCAAGTTATTTAAGAAATCCATAAGCTACTGGCAGGCAAATATGAAAAAAAAGAAAGTTGCCAGGAAGAAAGAGAGTGCTCACTATTATATTTGGCCAGCTGGTCTAGCTACATTCATAAACATGTTAAATAAGGAATGAGCTAGTGAGAGAAAATGATACCTTCAAGACCATATGTGAACCCATCTTATTTAATGTAAAGAGTATTAAAGATGTACCAGTGCTTGGAAACTAGTCTTTCTTCTGTTTTATAGGATGAATTATAAAAATAAATTAATTAATTAATAAAAAGTAATAAATGAAGATTTAAATATATATATATACTAGAAAATGAACATGCTAACATAGAATTTTCAAAACTTGGAGCATAAGGAGAAAATTACATTTGTTTTTTGATAGACTCTAAAGCCACTACTTGTTTCTCCTAATTTTTCTGAGATATCTTTGTCCATGTTGCAGGGGCAGAAATGTCTCAATAATCACTGAACTGCAAATTGCTAGAGATTAGGAACTTACTGGGGGAAGAGATGAAAATATTATGGATCTGCTCTACTTTTATATGTCTACTATAATATATAACAGATACACATTATGCATTGTAGAAATTAAGAAGTTCTTTCTTTGGAAAGTTTCAGCATTTTCTTAATTTCCTGTTGCATTTTAGAACATTGCCAAAAATGACATTCTCCAAACCTTTCTGTTTATAGATGAATTTCAGAGGAAGAATTATTTTCTACCATTAGTATAGGTCAGAATTCCATAACTAAACTCTGAATTTTACACTTTGAAATTCAAATACCATGTTAGGTATGAAAAATGTAGTGTATCTTCACAAAATTACAAATCTTATTTCGTATAAACAATAAACCTTCTGAAACTCTGCAAGTTAATCTCACAGAGCACATCCATGTTTCATATTTTGTCTTCTATCATTCTAATAATGTGGGCCTTTTCAATTTCCCATATAGCTGAAATATACTACTTTGTGTGGTGATTGCATTTGAATAAATTGTTTTAGGGTGGATGGTATTTTTTGCCATTACTCTAGGTGCTTTGACAGAGGATGATGAATAACATTCTTAAGGAAAATTTCATGATGAACGACCTCTTTAGAATTTCTGTTATTTTTCTTATCTTTAGTGGCTGTATTGTTGTTCATAGCCTAACTCCCTGTAGGGATGGGACTTAGATACACAAACTTCTTTCCATATTCTTACCTTTGGACTAAATACGAGTGTAAGGCAAGTGAGTGGGTCAAAGTGTGATCTGTAGTTTGGAAAGCATGGGGGGCAAGACTGCAAATTATGCTGTAGATGCACCCGATGTAACTGAATGCAAGAACCCACCTTGAAGATGACCTCTAATTAATTATCTTTTTTATTATTGTTGTTAAATATGAAGGTCCTAATATTCAGCACAGTCCTTTAATTCGGACTGCTCTTGTTTCATTCTAATCAAAGTCAATTTTGACAAGTTCTAATCTCTTTCAAAGCCTTTCTGAATATCCAAGGAAGTCTGTCACTGGGAAATCACTGGCACTGTATTGTTGTGAAAAGACAACACTCCTAATACCAATTTAAATATGTTCCCCTCCCGTATAGCAGGGCCAAGCAGTTGTTTACATTATTTACCTGTACATTTCCATGTTTTGTAAAATATTGAGATTGAGCTTTGCTTTAACGTTGGGCAGAAATTCTGTTAAGCGCAATCCACAAAAACATTCGCTTCCCAGGTCCAACTGAAGTATTTGAAATCCTAGTTCCAGAGAGGGCTGTATAGTACCTTTAATGGAAGAAAATAAATGGTGGATTGTAGACCATGCACAGGTGACAGGTCTGGTGGCCTGAAAGCAATTCCAAAGTAAGAAATTAGTAAGTCTCGAGGCTCCTCCAACAGCTGTAGAATTTGGACTGGTCTGTTAGGGATCTACAATTGCTCATGTGCCTGATGAACCTGTTATATTTCTAGAGCCATTTGCAAATAAATATAAAAATATTGAGATGAAAGTCCTCTGAGGACAGAGACTGTAAGACTCCAATACTTGGACAACATTCAGTGGAGTTTGACACCAAACCTGTGATATTCACATAGGCCTTCTCTGGACAGTAATAAACAGAGGTTCACATCAGTCTCAGTCATAATTTATTAGTGTCTTATTTCCTTGAATATGATAGAAAGATCTGAGGTATGAAATTGCTGATGTCTGAAGGGAAACATACCACACCACCTATGGTGTGATAATGGTCAAACACATCAGCTGTGTGACTAATTAAAACAGATATGTAACACAGAGACACGTAAATAATAAACTCAACCTAAAATGCTTCTTACAGTACAGGTTGTCTTTGGAAACATCAGCTACAGAAGATAAAGCAGACCCTTTCTAGGGGGTTGACTGGAGGTTACAGCATGGTCCTTTTTTGCATGTGTTCACTAAACACATCAGCCCATTTAGCTCTACACAAATCCTCTGTTTATGTGTTCCTTTGAAGCTTCAGTAGTACATTCAGCTCTAAAGTGTTCGAAACGTGCTGAAAGTATAAGGCACTCTTGATAGAAATAAAAGCATGATTAAAGAGGTACTGCAGTGACTGTCAGTCACATTTTGTTAAGTCATTATCCTGTTGCAGACCTCTGTTTAAGAGACCTAACTCCTCAGCAAAATATACAGTTATTGTTGAAAAAAATAGGGTTGTTTTCTCGTCTGACTTTCCTTAGTGTGTGCATGTGTGTGCACAAATATCTTTCTGTCTGTCTCTGTATCTGCTTTTCAGAATCACACACACAGAACTGTAGGGGTTGGAAGGGACCTCAAAAGATCATCGGGTCCAACCCCCCTGCCAAAGCAGGTTCCACAGAGCAGGCTGCCCAGGTAGGGCCTTGAATATCTCCAGAGAAGGACACTCCACAACCTCCCTGGGCAGCCTGTTCCAATGCTCCGTCACCCTCACCGTGAAGAAGTTCTTTCGCATGTCAGTGCGGAACTTCCTGTGCTCTAACTTGCAGCCGTTGCCCCTTGTCCTATGCCTATAAACCACTGAGAAGAGGTTGGCTACATCCTTCCCCACTCCTCATATATTTATATACACTGAGGAGATCCCTTCTAAATATTCTCTTCTCCAGGCTGAACAGACCCAGGTCTCTCAACCTTTCTTCACAGGGAAGGTGCTCCAGGCCCTGTGTCATCTTTGTGGCCCTCCGCTGGACTCTTTCCAGGAGATCCCTGTCTTTCTTGTACCAGGGAGCCCAGAACTGGACACAGTACTCCAGGTGAGGTCTGACCAGGGCAGAGTAGAGGGGGAGGATCACTTCCTTGACCTGCTAGCCACAGAATCTTTACTTCTTCCAAACATGGCTGGAGATGGAGTTGTCCAAACCAACTAATCCAGTCCCAGGCATTAAACAAATTCTGCAGAAAACTTTCCATTGAATCAGAATTAATTAAAGATTTGCTATACATTTTATTTATTCTAGATGACAGATGCAACAAATACAAAATAATTAACAAACAAAAAAATGCAACAATTTAAGAAAATATTTTACGTGTTTCCTTGACCTGATGAAAGATATGTGAACCTAAGCTCATTTGACTGCAATTAAAACAACCATATCTTGAGGGTAGGAAGGCTCTAGAGAGGGATCTGAATAGACTGGGCCAATGGACTGAAGCCAGCTGTATGAAGTGCTGGGTCCTGCACTTGAGGCACAACAACCCCATGCAGTGGTACAGGCTGAAGGAAGAGTGGCTGGAAAGCTGCCCAGAAGAAAGTGACTGGGGGTATTGGTCAATAGCTGGCAGAATATGAGTCAGCAGTGTGTTCAGGTAGCCAAGAAAGCCAAAGGCATCCTGGCTTGTATCAAAAATAGAAATCAGAATGTATCAGAATTGTATCAGAAATGTGGCCAGCAGGACCAGTGAAGTGATTGCCCCTCTGTACTTAACTCTGGGGAAGCCAAACCTCAAGTTCTGTGCTCCTTTTTGGGCCCCTCACAACAAGAAGGACATCAAGGTGCTGGAGCCTGTCCAAAGAAGGCAATGGATCTGGTGAAGGGTCTCTTCTCCCAAGCAACAATTGGTAAGACAAGAATAAATGTCCTCAGGTTGAAACAGGGGAAGTTTGGGTCAGATATTAGGATTTATTTTTATTTATTTCACTGAAAGGGTTGTGAAGCACTGGAACAGGCTGCCCAGGGAAGTGTTTGGGTCACCATCCCTGGAGGTCTTCAAAAAATGTGTAGATGTGGTGCTGAGGGACATGGTTTAATGGTGGACTCATCAGTGCTAGGTTAAAGGTTGGACTCGATGATCTGAGAGATCTTTTCCAATCAAAACAATTCTACATTTATTCAATTTACTGTAGTAACTGCCTTGAAATGTGGGACCAGTACAAATTCAGTAAGTCAGTCTCTGTGCTAGAATCTCCCCAGTCCTGCCCCAGTCCTGTCCCAGTCCTCCTGTAATAGGAGGTTATATGTTTGTGTATCCTGCCTTAGGAAGGTGTAAGGGCCAAATCTTAATTAGAGGTCATTGGCTGCAACAGCTGCACACACAACTGTATCTATTTAAACAAAGGCAGTTAACAAGAAATCTATATTTTACCACCTTTTACTGTTGTTGTTCTAACTGTCCTAAATTATACAGACAGTATCATCCAAAAGCGGATGAGAATGGCTGTTTAGTTCCTTCCATAAAAAATAAAATAAATAAATAAAATAAAATAAAATAAAATAAAATAAAATAAATAAAATAAAATAAAATAAAATAAAATAAAATAAAATAAAATAAAAATATGTCTAGAATACTGAATTTATCTATCTGTATCTCATCAAGCGAGAGTACTGTAGAGGGAAAAGAAAAAATCATATTTTACATATCAATCCCATACAAATCTAAAAACTCCACAAACACTTGCTCAAAATGACAACACTCTGTAAATGTCTTATAGCTAGTAAATTAGAGGCACTTGCAGCTCAGAGTTAAAGTGAGAACTTCACAGATCCCCTGGTGATTAAAGCTCTGCCAAGAAACTTCCTTTACCAACAAGTCAGATATGAATTGTCTGAAATACAAAATCATGAATCACAGAATTGCTGAGGCTGGGAGGTACTTCTGGAGATGGTATAGTCCAACTCCCCTGTTCAAACCTGGGTCAGACAGAGCAGGTTGCTTGGGGGCCATGTACAATGTCAAAGACTAAATTTCTTCAAGGACAGAGTCTCCACTTCTCTGTGCAACCTGTTCTGGTGTCTGGTCACTGTCACAGTAAAATGAGTTTTCTTTGTTTAAATGGAATTGTGTGGTCATGCCCCCACCAGTGATATATTTATGCACATTGCTAAGATCCCCGAGCCATCCCTTCTTCAGGGTGAACAGTCCCAGATCTTACAACCTGTCCTCAGATATCAGATTTTCCAATCCTTTAATTACCTTAATTGCTCTTTGCTGAACTCACTCACTCTTTCTTTTACTGGGGGCCCAGACCCTGAGATGTGGTTTTACCAGAGCTGAGCAGAGGGGAAAGGTCACCTCCCTCAAATTGCTGGTGACACTTTCTAATGCAGCTTAGAAACCCAGAAGGGTGCATTACTAGCTCATGTTCAGTTTGGTGTCCACTACAAACTCCAGACCTGTAAAACTGTTTTCCAGACAATTATACCCAGCCTGAAGCATAAGGTTTGTCCTCTTCAGTAGCAGGATTAGACATTTCCCTTTTGTGGTGAGACAAAAGAATCTCTTTGTTGTATGACACCTTTGATGAACTCCATGAAATTCTTCTAAGACCATTTCTCCAGCCTGTCCAGCTTTCCTGTGGATGGTAGGATAATTCCTCTAGTGTATACACCATTCCTCCCAGTTTTGTGTCATCTATAAAGTTGCTAAAGGTGCACACTGCTCTATGAGGCAGGTCATTAATGAAGAAACTGAACAGTGTTGATGCCAGCTATGTACCACTGATCCTTGCTGTTCAAACAGTTTTCAGTCCACCTTACTGTCCACTTATGTAGCCCATACTTTATCAGATTGTCTTTGAGGGTGTTACATGATATAATGCTAAAAGCCTAAGTCAAAAGAAACAACAGCAACTATTCTCACCTCATCCATTGAGTCAGTCATTTCCTTGTAGGAGTGTCAGTCTGACTAATCAGGATTTCCCTTTCATAAATCAACGCCAACTACTCCTGATCACCTTATCCTAGAAATGGAAGACCATCATCTCAGCTATTGCCCTGTATCAACCCACACAGGAGTGATGCAAAGATAGTCCCACATCACTGGAATCCAACAGCTTAAATTTCATGACCTAGGCTGTCAATACAGGATCTGGTGTTCAAAATTGTGAAAACCATTGTACATACTAGAACACAAATATTTTGCTTTGACAGTAGTGTATTCAGCATCTGAGAAAATGCAGGATCTATAAAAAGAATTCCCAAACTGGCAATTAACATGATCACAAACAAATGGAGATAATGAAACAAGTTGTGTTTCCCAGTTTGGAGATGAGATGACTTCAGTTGGGGTACATCAGATGAATGGTTAAGAATGTAAACCAAGTGCCCTTGGAAGGAGTGGATTGAATTTTTATGAGTATTTAGCTAATTAGGACTGAGTTTAAAAAACTTTGTTACTCATGGGAGGATTCAGTTTATCAAGATTTCTGTGAAGGGCTAGATGTAATAGCACATGGGAAATCTTTACTTCAAAAAAAAAAAAAAAAAGGAAAAGAAAAGAACGTTAGTGTAAGTACTAAGGTTGGTACTGAATTGGCTGCTGGGACAGTTACAAAAGGTGTTTTGGAAATGGAACTATAGGCCTGGAGAAAAGATATTCATAGAACTGTTGGGACAGAGGATTGTTTTCATTTCATGAATAAACTTATCACAAGACTACTTGGGCAATGATGTGACATTACCAATTTAATGGATGGACAGAATATTGTGCAGTGGAAATTAGATAATTTTGAGGATAAGAAAAAAAAAAAAAGTGTGAGTACATTTAACAATAAAAATTGAGATTTAGGCCTTTAGAAACTTGGAACATGAAGTCACGTTTTAAACTCATTGTTTAGATGTGATAGGGAGAGTCTTGTTTTTGCCAGTTAGTCACAGGACATTTTCACTGAGAAGTGAAACATGAGCATGAAAAATCATAGAATCATAAAATATGATGAAAGGGACCCACAAGGATCATTGAGTCTAACTCCTGGATCTCCAAAGGACCACCCAAAAAATCAGGCCATATGTCTGAGAGCATTGTCCAAACACTTCTTGAACTTCAACAGGCTCACTACCGTGACCACTTCCCTGGGGAATCTGTCCCAGTGCCTGACCACACTTGGTGAAGGACCTTTTCCTGATATCCAGTCTGAACCTTTCCTGTCACAGCTTTGAGCCATTCCCTCAGGTCCTATCGCTGTCCACAGAGAACAGAGCTCAGTGCCGTCTCCTCTATGAGGGAGCTGCAGGCCGCCCTGAGCCCCCCCCTCAGCCTTCTCTTCTCTGGGCTGAAAATTCCAAGTGACTTCAGCTGCTCCTCATACTTTTTCCCCTCTAGATCCTTTACCATCTTTTTTTGCCCTCCTTTGGACACTCTCTAACACCTCTATGTCTTTCATATACTGTTGTGGCCAGAACTGCACCCAGTACTCAAGGTGAGGCTGCACTAGTGCAGAGTAGAGCGGGACAATCACTTCCCTTGACCGACTAGCAATGCTGTGCATGATGTACCCCAGGGTACGGTTGGCCCTCTTGTCTGCCAAGGCACACTGCTGGTTCATATTCAGCATGTTTTCAATCAAAACTGCAGATCCTTCTGCTCTCCAGCATCTCATCACACAGTCTGTACTGTGTACAAGCCAGGGTTGCCCCTTCCCAGGTGTAGAATCCAACAATTGCTCTTGTTAAACTTCATATTGTTGGTGATTGCCCAACTCTCTGATTTGTCCAGGTCTCCCTGCCCTCAGCACCCTCAATGGACTCAATAGCTCCATGCAATTTGGTGATGACACAAAATACCAAATGTTTTTGTAGGATCACATGCAGGAAAGTATTTACACTGATGTCATTTGGAACTATGAACACATCTGCAGCAGTCATTCTTGTTCTAGGATACTGTGCATAGTTCCCAGTTAGGATATTCATATTTAATAGTGTTAATGCAAATTGGAATTGGTGCAAAAAACGGATTATGCAAACAATGAGAGGAACAGAGAAACTAGATGAGCTTGATTTATTTGAACTGACAAAATGAAGTCTGACAGAGGGCATGGTTTCTACCTATAAATATGTCAAAAGTAAGTACCAGGGAAAGATAAGAGAAGATAAATGCCTTCTGCTTATGAATTAACTTTGACACAATTTTAGGAAAAAAAGAAAAAGAAAAAAAAAAAAAACTCTTAGAAGATCAGAACTTCCAGTCAGAATATCAAAAACAAAACACTTAACTGTATAACATAAGAAGTTTGAGCATTTTGTGAAAGGATTTTTACATCAGCATACAGATATATCAGAAAACTGAACTTGGTTCAGTCCTTTTCTTCAGTCCTTTTGAAGAAAATAGATGAAAAACTTCACTGAAGATAGTATTACTTCTTAACAGTTCATTGAAGAGTTTGTCATCCCTCTTGTAAGATCCCTGGTCTGTTGTTCTAAGAAGTCTACCATGAGTGACGCATTCTCTAAACTCATATGGTCAGTCTTGTGTGATATAAATATAGAATAGAATAGAATAGAATAGAATAGAATAGAATAGAATAGAATAGAATAGAATAGAATAGAATAGAATAGAATAGAATAGAATAGAATAGAATAGAATAGAATCACAGAATTTCTAGGTTGGAAGAGACCTCAAGATCATCGAGTCCAACCTCTGACCTAACGTTAATATAATATAATATAACATAAATATGTTTATATTTGGAAAAACTGTAGTAATACTATCACCAATGCTGCTTTACCATCTGAAGGGTCCTTCATAATTATGAACTTTGGGTATGCTTTCAAGATCCAACAGAGGAATGGCCGATGCTTTGATCCCCCAGGGCTGTGGGCACCTTTTGCTAGTTCTTATATGTGTCATTGCAGCTCGCCACATAAAATGCTGATGTGGTAGAGGAAGAAGTGGGAATGGAGAAGGGGACTGGCTGCCTAACCACTCTCTAAACTGTATAATTTTGTGGAGCAAATAAAGATGGGGGAAGGTTAGAATATTTTTCATTAAAATGACAATTCTATACTTCTGATCAGAGTTAAAAAAAGTCCTAACTGTCCTATATTTGCACTGAAAGAGATCTTTGTATAAGACTTTATTGGCAGATATCTGTGGACAGTCAGGCAGCAGAGCTCTATTAGATCATTTCACTAATCTCTTTGATAATGCAGTATTGTTCCCTGCTGTACATTTATTCACCTCTTGTTCAGTCTACTTTTAAATGTCAAGAAATGGGGCTTATATTATTCCCCTTTGGAGATTACTCTACAGATTAATAGGTCTCACTCTCTTCCTCTCCTTTTCCCACTTCTCCTCTCAATACTCTGCCATTATTTTCCATTTCTCAATTTTATCCATAACTTGTAGTCATACCCATTATTACACTAAATTAATTCTTACCCTTTTTTTTTAACTAAAACCTTTCAAATAGCTGTAGGCAGTTATCATTTTTCTCTCCACATCTCTAAGCATGTTGCTATTCTTAAAAACAGTGAATAGAACAGGAATGGAAAGCAAAGTCATTTGGTGACTATAGATCTTGGGGTTTAGATTATTTTTTTAGCTTACCACATGTAAGCTAGACTTGCAAACGAGAGATCACTTATGCAAAATGTGAGAATAGTGATAATGAATTGCTTACAAAGGTGACTTATATGGTAACAATATGAAAAATTGTATTTTGCACATCCTCTGCATAAAAATTGCACATGTCCCATAGAAAACAGTTAATGCCTCTCAGCAATTGTGTCCTAACTTAATCTGCACACAGTGCCTCAAATAAGGACTTCATGAACTTTTGTCCCTTCTCTTACTACCTGGTAATTATAGCATTTAAATTGCTTTGCTTAAAAATCTACTGCAGTCACAAAATTCTTATTCCCTGGAAAGGAATTAAAATCATCCAGTCCAAGTAAGTAAAATTTAAAAGTGAGCAAGTAAAGAAAATAAACTGTTCCAATTTTCCCGAAAAATGTAGGCAGTTTCTCTGCAGACACATTGCATTTATTTTGGTTGATTGGTGAGATAAAATTTAATATATTATATCTGCTAAGAAATAGACAATGCTTGCTACTGCCTTATACAGCTACCCTGCTATAGAAACTTGTAGGGCTCCTTTTTTTTCTCTACAGATATCCCTGCTACCAGTCAGGGCCTCAGGTGCTATAAACCATCATAAATATGCCTTATTCCCATCTTTTATTAGAGGCTGAATGTTTCTTGACTTGTTGTCTTATCTTCTGTGAAAAGATGATCAGAAGAGCCAAAAGAGCAGAACCAGACTGTCTATATATACTTTTACACACAAATATAGCTGTGTATGTGCTTGTGCATGCATATATATTTACATATATATATATATATATATATATAATATAATATGCATTTTAAAGTCTGATTCTCTTGATTGTATAGCCCAAATCAGCTTCCTCATTAAATCAATTTCAAAGGGAAATGAATATATTTAAAGAGTGAGACATGCCTAGCATTTCTCTTGATGAGCTAAATCCATTCTAAGTATACTAAAGTCATCAGAGTTACTGTGGGGATGCAGTTGTCTCAGTGTTTGCACAGGATTATGAATGTACAGGGTATTTGCTAAGTATTGTTCCTACTAATTACACTCACTACTTTTCAATTGCAAATGCTGACATACTAAACTGTGCCCCAGCTTATGGAGATAACACTACTGCTGGCTTGGACTGGGTTTCTGTGGATCTATGTGCAGAAATAGTGAAACTATGCAAGCAAAGTTTATGTTTAGGAACTGAAACAAGCTTTGAATATTAAGCTTTGAGGAATACATACTGATATACCAGAAACAAGATTCTCTTCCTACAAAATCCTCTTTCAAGTTGGTAGGGAAGCAAGAGTCTTTTGTCTTTTATACGCCTTTACTTTCCTTCACCTAAAGAGCCAGAAAAAGGTGAAGAGATCACTTTATACAGGGATCATAATACTATACTTGCAGTTTGGTGGAGAATTAATGAAGCTATTAGTTTGACAACTGTTATACACAAGGCAGCTGCTATGGTTTTCAACCTGGAAGGTAGCTAAACACTACACAGCTGTCCATTGGTGGGTGTGAGAGCTGCTGCCGTTTGCCCCAAAATAACTAGTCCTGGGGGAGGGGGAACAAAACAATAGTTTGGTCTCACATATTTCTTCCTTCTATCTCCTTCCTGTAAAACCACATTCATCTGAGAAAACTGCACAATCTCTTGGAACAGGGATAACATTGGCCACAACTGAGACATTCTTTGAAGGAATTTTGATACAATTTGGGAGCAATTTAGCCTACATTTGAAGGGAGTATTCAGTGCTCTGTGTATGTAGTACTTTGTCCATACTGCTGAAAATCTGAAATGGTGTCTGCCTGCCTCCCATGATGAGCTTACTGGTTCAAGGTCAGAGATACGATATAGAGAGCATGCAAGCAAAACATGACCAAATGTTTATTGTCTAGATTAATGGATATGACTCCTGTAAGTAGAAGTTTAAATGGTTTGTATTATGAGCGGAAAAAAAAAAAAAAAAAAAAAAAAAAAAAAAAAAAGTCAATTTTTATTTTATTTTCTAGGGGAGAAACAGCTTAAAATCATGACAGTCTGTTTCTTAGAGGAATAAGTTTTATGCTATTGTTTCTTCCCACTTGTATCTGCTATTACCCCTGACCTCCCCAGGCCAATTCCAAACACAGTGATGGGTCTAAACAAGGTCTGCAAAGAAGGAGAAACAGATACCAAGTCCTAGGCTTTAGTGAAAACTGGGGGTTGGGTATAGAAAAGAAACTTTTAAAAGTACCTCACCAAGGGAAAGGCTCTGGGCTGAGCTCAGTGAATATCTGATAAATGTCCAATGTGCATATCCATCCACAAACTTACCTGAACTAACCACAGCTGTCACTTCCTGCCCCATCAGACGTGGAAGGGGAGGGGAAAACTGGTTGTGGTGAGAAGGTACCAACGTCTGCATATGTAGCTGAAACACTACATTCTGCAGTATTGATTCAGAGAGTATAGGGAAGGCAGCTGAGGCTTGGCACATTGAGAGTTACTGGGCACAAACTCACAGGAAACCAAGCTTCATTAGTTCTTTTGTTCATTAAGCAACTTGGGTAAATCACCATACAGGAGCCAGAGCGTGAGATGACTGCAAGATATCTGGTGGTTAGGATCTGATCCTCAACAAAAATAGAAACAGATTTATCTTGGTAATCTTCAGAGTAATAAAGTGAGGAAAATATTTAACAGTCTCCTGAGAAAGCAAAACAAAAAGGAATGTCAGCTGTTAGGTTTTATAGGAAATGATGCAAGGGAATGGTTTCTCATTCTGAAATCAGCTTTACTTCAGGTATGCAGATCTTTATCTTTCTCTGACATTGGTTCCCACTTCATTTTCATTTGGAAACTAAGGAAATGCAGGCTGGATGGTCAGACACTAAGGTGGGGGAAAAGACTGGCTTAAAGAGCAGACTTGAACTGTGGTGATCAATGGCTCACCATCCAGATGGCTGACAGTAATGAGCAGAGTAACCTAAAGTTCAGTGCTGGGTCCCATATTGTTCACCATCTTCATCAAAGACCTGCACAATGATCAAGTATACCTTAACAATTTTGCAGCTGACTACAGACTTGGATAATGACTTATAACAAATAGCAGAGCTTCTATCTTGTGTGACGTAGACAAGCTTGAGGACTGATCTAGCAAAATTATCAGATTGGGTAAGAAAAAGTGAAAAGTTCTGCACTATAGCAGGATAACCCTAAGCATCAGCACAAGTTGGGAAGTCTATCAGAGTAATAATCCAACTGGCAAATGTTTGGAGGTTACAGATATCTCCAAGAGGGAATATAAGACACTGAATATACTCTCACCAAAAATAAGACAAATAGCATATTGGTCTACTAAAAAGCATGGCCAGCAGATCAAAGGAAGCTATTATCTTTCTCCTCTCGGTGCTAGAGAGGTCCCAGATAGAGTAGTACTCAGTCCAACTGAGGAGTAATATGGAGAGGAACTATGAAGGCCAGAAGAGACCAATGGAACATGGTCTACAGGTAACAATACCCAGGCTTGTTTGGTCTAGAAAGTGGAGGCAAACAGGTGAAACCAATAGCAGCCAGGAACTACATAGAAAGGCATTTCAGAGAAGATCAAGCCGAACTCTTTCCAGAAGTGAAAAATGGCAAAACAAGGAGCAGTAGTCACAAGGTGGTTTGGATCATATATTAGGAAAAAAACCAATAATGACTGGGAATATAATACTGTACTGGAACAGGTTATTCACAGAGGCTGTGGACTCTATCCCTGGAGACTTTCAAAACTCCTAGACAAAGACACAGTGGGCCTGATCCATTGCTGGAGACACTGTTGCTACTTCAAGTAGGAATGTGAACCTCCAGAAGTCCCCTCCCCTTCCTAAGAAACTAATGAAATTGTGTTTCTTCAGTGAAAAGAGTGAACCTCAGCTGAAAAATTAGCTTCATAAATAACTCCTTTTAAGTTGGAGTTTTCCTGCTGTGAAATTACATCCTTGCCCATTGTTAATGCACATAAACTATGTCATATCTATGGGTTAAGAAAGGAAAGCAAAACACAAAGTGTGTTTTAAAGATTTGGAAATCCTATCTGTGAATATATTGGGACATAAACTACCTCAGCTAAGGTGCAAATTGGAAATAAAATGGACAACAAAATGATAGGGGCCTAATTAAAGACAGAGCAGTACAGTACTGGGAGAATAAGGTCATAAACTGTCCAAAGAAAAATAGTACACCTCTGACCTGCTCAGATTCCTTGAAAAAGTTAATAAAACAGTACATAAAGATGTCCCAATGGATATGACTTACTATGATAGTTCTTTATAAGGAACTCTTAAAGAGAATAAATCTAAACAGAATAGGGGGCATAGTCTTGCAGTGGATTAAAAATCATCTAAGTGAAACAAAACATAATCAATGGTTTTGAGGTGAAAGATTTCTGTGTTTCAATTACCCGTGATCACTTTCGTAGGTCCAGGTGATGTGAACAAGATATTATCCTGTGACAGTAATCTGTCTTGTTTACTTAAAAAATACTATGCACAAAGGGAATCATATGGTGACCTTATCAATAGAAGCATTGTTATTTTGTTATTGTTATTACCTTCTTGAGTTAGACCCTAAAGTATAGAGTTTTCTCATAGTTGATATCTCCTAAAAAAAAGGAGCAACTTCAAGACAGTAGGTGAAATTCACCACTTGCAAACACGGTCAACAATCATTAACTGGTCTTTAACCTGTTGAGTTTTTCACAAGTAAAAGGGTGTGATTCTTCATTGCTTGGACTGCCTGTTGTTCAATATCTGGGAAAAAATACAAAGTGGAATTGGTTTGCTATAAGTCTGATGTTAAGAATAACACTGCTCTTGTTGAGTCAAAATTGTGCTTGAGGAGAGCTCAGGCAGTACTGAAGCCTTACTTTGCCTGGTTTTGCATAACATAGGTTTTCTCTCCCCTTTCTCTGTATGTGCATGGGTCTATAAACACAGGCAATTTAAGTCAATCTACTCAAGGTCAGAGGGCATCACCTTACTGACTTTAACAGATGCCCAGTTCACTGGACAGCATAGAAGAACACATCATTCACATCAGCCAAATATACAAATTTGGACTGCCATAACACCCAGAAGTAAACAATAATAATAATAAAAATAATAAAAAAATAAAAATCTGATGCTCATCATCAAAAGACATAATGTATTTTCCTATATAGCCAAAGCTTTACGACTTTGGAACAATTTTTTTTTTTTTATTCAAATAATGCTTGGAAATAGAATGAGAATACTAGTTTGTTAATACTTCCCTGTAGAATTCAAATGATGGAAGTGAGTTGCTTTTGAAAATATTCCTTTTTTCAAGCACTTGTCTGGTGGAGGACAGTAGGAGGGTAACCATACTAGATGTTTCTTGATAGTGGTGTTTCTTCATGGGCAACAAGCATCAGGTAGAACAGGTGTTAAAAGTTGCCAAAACTGTCTCAAGCTATGTTTTGTGAGCCCCAGTCTGAGCTAACAGTTTTGTCTGTGTGTTTGATAGGTGGCACAGAAATAAGCGTAGCTAGTTCTCATCCAATATAATGGGGGGAGAAGTAGAGGGATAGTAAATTACAAAAGTGGCTTCTAAGCTAATGTATTTATTGAATAACAAAGGGTAGTGTATAATATTAAATAACAAAGGGTAGAGTGCAATAAAATAAAATGTCTGGATAATTTTTAAATTGGAAACCTGCTTCCCTTAGCCTGTTGTCTAATAAATTGTTAAGACAAAAAAGGAAATCCAAGGCATTACTACTAAAATCGATTTGGATTTTGTCTTCAAGACGAGGTTCTGCTTCCTCTTCCCTTCTCACTTTGTCTTTCCTTCATCCCCTGTTTTTTATCCTTCATTATGACAAGGTCAACATCTTGCAGAGATCAGAGTTCCCTCATTGCTACTGTCTTACCTGACTTAATTTTTCAGTGTGCTTGTAGTCTCCTTTACTTTAATACATAATTCCCTATTTCTGTTTGCTGTTATTCATCATTTCTGAAGATCAAGCACTTGTTTCTTCTCTGTTCTGTGGCTTCTTGAGTTCTGTCATCCCACACACAATGAGCTAACAGTCACACTGATCTTTGACTTCAGCTGAACAGTCTTAGAGCTGAAGAACAATTCTGGTTCTACAATAACCACCTTCTTTGATAAGTAAAGCAGCCACCTGTCAAACAATATTAAATAGTATTTCCTTCTCTTCCTGCTTAACATAGTTTCAAGATACATTCTCTATATTCCTGCTCTTGCATCTCTCCTCTCCTCATTATTATATTAAGATTCAGAGGTCTAGCTGAATTTTGGATAAATCTTATGCAAATGAAGCAGCAAATCAATCTTCCTGTAGAAGTTAACTACCTTAAAATCAGCAGAAACTAATGCACACTCCTAAAAACTTCCATTTGTACTAGGGAAGTACAAAATCTGTCCCTCCTTTCATTTTCTGTAGGGTTTTTTGTTTTTTTTTTTTTGTTTTTTGTGGAGCTGCAGCTGCACTGCTGTGAAAATCTTGTTGTAAATTTGTACTGCACAATCATGATAAAGAAGATAGGAAATATATCTACGTTTACTTGAAGACTTTAACTTTTCTGTTGATGGTACATGAAGCCCTTTCTGTGGAGAAAGGGTTCATTCAAAAAGAGTAAAGATGAAAAATTTCACTCCTAAGACCTCGGTTTGCATCCATGACAGAGAAATGTTCATGCTGCACTATGGGGTATTTTTCTGTATTTTCCTCAACACATAGTTAAAGTGGAAAAATAACATCTAATTATCCCAGCTTTTGAAGAATCATACTTTGAGAGAACACGAACAAGCAGGTTGCATCTCTGCTATCAGTGCCTTAGAGGTCCAGCAGTTTGAACACAGTTCGAATTATTTGCTTTTATTTATCTATAGATCCTACGACTCAAAAGATACTTTCAGGTGTGTGGAGTTTTCTATTTATCTTTCCCTAAAACATCTGTTACAAAAGAAAAAAGTTTCAATGTAGCATGCAATTTCTAGGTTCAAACCATTTGCTTGGCTAAGTAAAGAGGCAAACAAACAAGGTGTCATACTTACTAATGGAATTGTTCATATTAAGTTTTATGGAACTTATGATGAATTTATTTGTGTGTTCTTGCTTTCCTTTTTTTTTTTTTTTTTTTTGTTTGTTTGTATGCTTTCTAACATTAATAATGAACACCAATAGAAGTGATAGATTCTACACTGTAGGGACAATTTAGATGAAGTGAACCCAACTGCCATTGGGAAGCAAATTTTACTTTTCATGATCAGACTGGTTATTCATATAGAGGTTTATAACTTTCTGTTGACTTAAAAATGATTTTGTCTAATTGATAGATATTTACTTATAATGGTAGCCATGAAGAGACTTTTCTAGGGGTCAGCTTAACAAAAATTCTGTATAACAAGGCTCTAGGTAACAAGAAGCAATGGGCCCAGCCAGGAGCCCAGGAGGTGCCCTCTGCCCTGCAGGAAGCACTGCTAGTCTAGGCAAGTGCTGGAGCCCTGGCACAGGCTGCCCAGAGAGGGACTGGGGGCTCTTCCCTGGGGATCTTCAGCAGCCGCCTGGACGTGGGGCTAGGCCCCCTGCTTGGGGTGGCCCTGCAGGAGCAGGGCTGGCACCACCAGCCACATGGTTTCGTGCAGAATTCTCACAGTGCTTAGAGAATCCTGGGATTCTGTAAGCACTGTAAATTAGCTATGGATTGTTTTTGTTTTATTCTGCTGCATATTGTTTTGGAAATTATAATATGAAGAAAATTTAGATGACATATAGCTCATCTGCAAAACACTCAGCTTCATTTGGTAGCTTGAATAATCTCAAAAATATTTCAAACACTCACTGGCTGAGAACAATTTGTATTTTAGGTGTAGTGATGTAGAAACAAATGAGGAAGTGAAATAAGGTTTTCACTTTTTCACAATCAAGGAAGTCTGCAGGGAAACAAACAATCAATCAAACAAACAAACAAACAAACAGTACATTTTATTAAGAAACTGCTGCCTGAAAACTTTTTTCAGTGTAGGATGATAGAGTTGTTTCACAAGAGTGGCTATGCCATTAAAACAAACAAACAAACAAACAAACAAACAAACAAAAACAACCAAAACAACAACAAAAACAAACAACCAACAAAAAAGCTTGGTTTTAATTCATGGGTTGCAGTGTTGTGACAGATTTGAAATATCTTCACCTCTGAAATTGCCTTGGTATAACTCTGGCCTGAAACTTGACAAGGTCCAGTTCTGCTCTTCAGCATATTCCCATCCCATATCCTACAACCCTTATCTTCTAAGGGATTTAGGTGCACAATTCTCATTTTGACTCATACGTCATATTGGAAACAGAATCTTTGAAGACTCCTGTGTCTATCAATTGTTTTAATACCTACAAACTTGGCCACCAGTTCCAGAACTTTGTAAGTTCAGTAGCTAGAGTTATTATGTAGAGTTTTAGTCCCTCAGATTAATCTAAATATCTGAAATTTAGGCTCTACAAGAGTTTTTTTCAGCCACTCCAGATCTATAACACTAAGTCCTCTAATGATTTGGCTACATGAAGAAGACATGTTTCATGCTAGCAGTTACTAGCACTACCATCACTGGCATTGGTGTTACAGTTGTAGTAAGGTAAGATCAAGAACAGGAAGTAATTTTCATCTTTTCACTATAGCTTAGATAGTTCTCTTCCAAAATAAATCTTGGTCTTTGCAGTCTGGAAGGGAGAATTAATTTTAGGTTAATTTTCTTTTGGACAAGAGAAACATCTTCTACCTCTGCTCTTTAATCTGCTCCACAGTCCTACCAGGAATGCAATATATCAAATAAAAGAAAATAATATACAGTATAGTTTTCCATCCCAAAGACAGGAAATGCTTGCTTGGGAAATATCACTCCTGAACTTGGGTATCTGCTATCAGAATAGCTTCTATGTTTTACTTTCAGGAGTTACTGGATGAAATGCAGAATTTGTATATTTAGCATGTTGCTAAAATTGTCCTTACCACAATCCAGAAAATAAAAATGCCCTTGCCTCTAGCTATGTCTCTCTCATATCTATATGGATCACAATCAGCTATAAAACCTTTTTTTAGACATAATGGAACATAGTAACTAGAGCCTGAAATCTCTAAGCTCCTCATCAGCGTGAAGGCCTGGTTAACTTTACAAGATGGACTGTGACCTTCATTCCCAGTACACCTTCGTCCTTATGTAGCATCTTTCTATAGCATTGGCAACTGCTCACCACAATATTCAAGTATAGAAAAGAATATGCAATGTATACTGTCATGGGCCAGTACTCACAATGCCAGTCTACCCATTTTACAGAATAGAACATGATCAGGGTGAGCAACAGTGCTAAAATCAGTACGGATATAACACCCACTGTTGTCACAATTTAAGTAGCCACAGGACAATCTGTTTCAAATTAGCACATGGCACGTTTTATAAAAAGTCTAAAATGCGGTGTCTGAACTCATAGAAATAGGCTCAAGACAGTTTTAAACTAAACCAGGCATCGGGGTATCTATGGCAGTAATGGAGCCTACTGTGGGTAATCATCAGAGTACCCAGACCCTGAGTAGATTTGTCAGTTTGCACTGTCCTTGGTGTCCCACTGTGATAGTCCAGGAGGCAAAACATATACTTAGTCAGGTCTACCTAGTCTTTCTAGGCTGCACTAAAAAACTGTGAATTCTCCCAGAAATTTTCATTTTAGTGAACTTATCCGAGATAAAAGTGCAACTAAGAAACCTTTCCACCAGGTGGCAGGAAGTATCAGACACTTCTGTATCAGACTTATGATTTTTAATTTTCACATTTTCAACTTGGAGAAGATTTTTGCTGTGCTTTTAAGTTGTGATATATACATTTGAACGGAGAATGGCTGTTAGAAGCAGTTAGGGGGTAAAGACCTAGGGATCTCCAGATTTATTTCATTTCCTCTCCTTTGCCCTTGCTTCTAGTTCCTGTGTTACAGACAGGAGACCATTTAGTGGTTATTATGTGGCAGCAAGAGGGTGGCTTTAAGATCATAGGGATAGAACTGGCAGATTAGGGTAGCTTGGTATCTCCCTCTAAAATGCAACTACTAGAAATTACGGAAGATTATAAACATTTGAATTGCAATTGACATATGAGTAAGGGTTTTGGCAACAGCAGGAGGGTGATGGTATAAAGATAACTGCTGGCAGCAGTCCAGAGAAAGCTCAACGCATGGAAATGGGATGAAAAACAGTGGGAGGAAAAAATAACTTCAGATTCAAGGGCAAATCTTGGAATTTTCATCCTTGAAAATAAAGAATGGCAATAGCAGATCTAGGAACGCTGGACAGCAATAACTCTTTATCTGTATTATGCCTTCAGGCTTTGAAGAATTCAGTAGGAAAAAAGATATGGGTTATCCAGGAGACGATGGAGCCAGGACAGGCAGATAGATGAGAAACAGAAGGATAAAAAAAGTAAATCAACAAAGACATAGATGGGTGTCACCTGCGGAAACGTGATGGCCTGTACAAGCTATCTATGGCCAGAAGCCTATAATATAGTCTTACAAAATCTTCAGGATATACTATCTTAAAGCATTTTCTATAGACGAATCAAATACAAAGCCTAGATCTTATTATTTCATCTTTATTAATTAAGGCTCAAATATGATAAAAGTTTCAAAATCATTGCAAGCAATGGAATAATTCAGTTTATCACATTTTTTATAATTTGATCCCCTGCCCGGCTCTCCATGGGCTACAGCTATGGCCCAGGGCCTGCCCCTGCAGGGACTCCTCCACAGGCCGCAGGGGAACTTCTGCTCTCAAAGAGGCACAACTTTCATCACTTACTAATTGTGGTGACTTCTCATGTAATTGTCTCTGGCTGCTCTCTGGCCAGCACCAGGTCCCTTTTGGAGCTGTCTGGAGCTGGCTCTGATCTGACAATGGGCAGCTGCTGGGCTGTGCTCCCTGCAGCCGTTGTGCTACCAAAACCTTGCTATGTAAATCCAGTAAACTTGTAAACATGTCCACTTAGCAGGGTTATAGACAGGGTGGCATAAATACTATTTAACATAAGGAATTATAATTGTACGTAACCCTTGAAGATTCTCATCTCCAAAGAGCTTTTCTGTAATGGCTTAATATTTCCAAACCTCCAGAAAGAGATAAACTAAAGTAGGGAGAATGTGACATGACAGATGATAGAGAAGAATTGGTGTATGACACAGAACTGAAGTTCATAATTCTTGCTGTTTTGGTCTGAGATCACTAGAAAACACCTTGCTTAGACATGACATAACATATATCTGATAAGGATATGAAAATTCATATTGATGTCCAGATTAGAGCTACCATATGTCTTCAACAGTCATCTACTGCTCCAGAGCTGTCTTTCATTAGAGCTCATCATGATAGCTACATTTATACCAATAAACTTTAAAGGGGAACCATTCCTGGGCACTAGGCTTTATGTTTCCTTTTATGCAACAATTAGCTTGGGATCTAAGCACACTGTTGCTGTCCCAGACTGTTTCTGGGCATGGTTTAGGATTTATTATGCACCTGAGACCAAGGCAATTTGCATATATCTATTCTCTTTTGAAGGCTGAGAAAGCCTAATAACTCAAATATGAACTGTTATATTCCAATTGGCCTCTGTGCCAAGGATTACTCTTGGACACAGAAAACGATACTTGATGTTCAACTGTGGCAACGCACATATGTCCACTACTTGTTTTGGCATTGACCATCAAGCTTGAGCTGGAATAAGAATAATCTTGGAACACCTTTTATCTCCACTACAAGGTATATATATATATATATATATATATATAATTTCATCAGAAATTTCTGCTCTGTGTTCACGCACACCTACGTTTTCCACAAACAAACCTTCATGCTTGCCTAAGGTTTCTTTACCTTACAACAGGCATCCATATCATTCATTTGTTCTCCAAAGATTGTTCATCCACATCCATCACTAAGGCCACAGTAAGAAGCTGCTCTCTGGAGACTACCATGCAGGATAATCCAACTCTAACAAAATCAAGAATAGACCCATTCCTCTCAATTTCTCCAGCTTTGGTTTTCTGAGCCTTGTTCTATTTTTTTGTGTAACAAGAATCATGTTCACGGCACTACAGCATACTCAAAATTAATGGTTTTCAATTCTAAGAAATGACCTAGCTTCACTTCACCATGCGATCACCACAAAAGAAAGTCTTTGTTGTCTTCAATGTGTCTTTAAAATATCTCTTCAGAAGTAGAAGACAACCTGAAAAATTATTTTCCAAAACCAATAAATAAATACATAAATAAAAGGGGGTGGAGTGGGGAGGGGTGGCAATAAGCAAAATAAAACAACTCTTCCTAGGGCTGTAAGAGGCTGCTGCAGATTCATCTCACACTTTCAGATTCTCTGCTTCCTCTCACCGACTTGCCATTTCTGGTAGACCTGGTATCTCCTCTGTAGGTCCTGTCACCTAGAGCAGCCACTCTGCTTTCTGCTGTCTTATAAATTCAGTGGTGAACTTAAAATCTCTGCTTATGCCTCAGTTTTCTCTCTCCTGCCCCTCCTTGCTTATGACTGAAGCGTGTGATTGTATTATTTACAGTAACTCTGTAAAATGTTTGTGGAAACATTTTCCTGGACAGAATATCTGAAACAAATAAGTGCAGTTTAAGTAACTCTCAGATTCCTTGTGGGAGACGAAAATGAGCATAAATATGTAATTTATCTCATCTTCTTATTTCCTTACCTTTGCAATCTTAGATGGGAAGAAAAAAAAAAAAACTATTATTTTTTTTTTTTGACTGCAAAACCAGAGGTCACATAATTCTGAATATTAACAATATTATTGCAGGAATCAGTTCATCAGTTCTGTGGCATTCAGCAAGGCACTCAGGTTCATCATTCAATGGCACTAAAATATTTTTTTACCTGAGTGGCAATATCTCTAATTTAAGCCTTATTAGTAATAGAAACAGTTTTAAGTACCTAACAAGGATGAGCCTCCTGCAAAATACAAATAGTGAGAACAATGGGATGGGAGAAATGATGTATTGTGGTTGTCAACTATATGGCAGTGTAGGAATGCAGACTTCATGATAGCCATGAAACCCTGCATACACACTATTATACTCAACATACAAAGACAATTATATTTTTAAAGGGACATTAGCTTCTGAGGAAAGTATCTACAGGGAAGCAAGCAAGAATGGAAAATTCCAGAAAGAAAATGGATAGGAAATGATGAATATGGGTCAGTCCCCTGGGGAGAATGTACAGAAAGTTTTCTCCAAAACATTGTGGGTGAAAGTATGTCTGTGGGTGTAACAATTCCTTCTGAGATGCAGGGAAACAAACTGTAATGCTTTGTATCCTTCTGTGTGATGCCATACTTGTGTCAGGCACAGAATCCAGCATAAGTTGTCTATCAAATTTACTGTATGTATGTGAGATTAAATTCTGTAAGCAAACGAAGGGGAATGCTGTGAGTGAGAGGTTGAGCATGTGAAAGGCAGGTTCAATATCTGTGAACATTATTTTATTAATCTGTTGAAGTGACTCTGACATGCCAGCACATTAGAGAAGGGACAAAGAAAGCAGACTTCTTTTTTCTTCTTCTTAATATATAAATAAATATACAGTGGTCCTGGAACTGTCACCGCTTGTTGAAAACAGAAGTCCTACCCCCCTCATTTACTGTTACTCATGCAGTGTGTGTGGCAGAGGAAGTTGCTGGCCCTGGAGAAGTACAGAAATACAAAATCAGGCTTGCTAAAAATCCCTATTTAGCTAGTGGACAAAACCTGATTTTGTTGTTCTCAAAAAGCTGTCAAATGCATCTGAGTAATTTTCTCTATAAAAATGAGTTATCCTGCAAAATTCCTCCCTTTTGTCATAGTTCCCATATATATAGTTAGATTTGCTTATAAATGAGTTTGCATGATGTATATTCTACCATAACTGTCTATATTATTTCTAGGTGCACTTATTAATGCAGAGTATAAAGAAGCAAGGTTTTATTTGTATATTGGAGAGAGTTTCTTCTGGGGAAAAAATAAAATATAAAATAAAATAAAATAAAATAAAATAAAATAAAATAAAATAAAATAAAATAAAATAAAATAAAATATTCCTCTTATTCCAAATGTAGCCTTTTTTTTTTTTTTTTATTAAGAAGCTACATTTCCAATATATCTGCTATCATTACTAAAATAAAGAAGACTTAAGTATAATTTATAATTTCTGGAAGTTGGATTTACAGCTAAACTATGAATATTCAGTGTCATCTTCTTGGCTAATAATGAAAAATGTCATAATTGTAACTAAATTCACTCTTCATTGTGTCCAGAAAACACAATAAAAGAGAAAATTTAATGAAAGACTAATATTCCTAAAAGCAATTGCTGATTTGTACTGCTGATTTGAATGTAACCTGCTCTTGATCCAAAATCTTGATAATTACTAAAAGACCTTGTCATATCTTAAAACAAACAAACAAAGAAACAGCAATGACAACAAACAAACAATGCCATTCTTCATAAAGCAATTGCCATCACAGGGATAACAAAACTGAACTGATAGTTCAAATTTCTTACTATAACTGCTGAAAACAAGTGGCTAAGGAAAATAAGTGCAACCTAACCCCAGCATCAAAAAATAATGAAAAAGTAAACAACAACAAAAAAGTAATGAAATATGTAGACACTGGTAACATACATCATTGCCTAGTACAGGACAATAGCATAATCCATGGTAAATGACTGTGCTCCTCCTGTATGCACCAACCACATATCAGAATCTGAGATGGCTGAAGGTGACTTTAATCTTTGTTCCTTCTTGAAGTCATAGTCCCATTGCTATCTGATGACACTTCTAAGACTGAATAAAACTGCAAAATATAGTGTAGATGGTTGATAATTCACATTTTGTTCAATATTATTAATCAAAAGGGTAGAAAGGGGGGAATTTGAATGCTTTCATGAATCCTTTAAACAGAAATTTATACTGACAATATGGTATTAACATGGTATGAGTCAGTTTGACTGGGCAGTCAAACACTTGAGCTCACCTTGGTAAAGAATATGTTTTCAGTTAGAGTGAAATATTTATTTTATACAGGTTCTTTGACATACATCTATGGGCATTGATGCTGCTTTGGTCATACACCCACACCCATTTATGGTCACTCTGTACCAAGTTCTCCTTCTGTTCCAAAAGAAGATCTGAGCAGGTCTTTCTGTATGGTTTCTGTATGAGAGATTTGCCTGTCTAGATGCCATTGAAGAACTGAGCCTTAAAGTAACAAATAGAAATGAGTGAATGGCATACTAGATGATCTTTCAAGGTCCCTTCCAATCCCTAACATTCTGTGATTCTGTGATTCTGTGATACAAGCTGAAAGGGCCATTAAAAATAACGTGATGCTTGCTATATTCACAATTACATGCAAATAGTGTTACACGCCTGCTATCTCTTTTCTACAGATATCAATATGGAAAGATATGGAAAGATCTTATATTTCTATATTTCTACATACACCTGAATGAATAAAGCTTCATGGATCAAATGGATATTTTGATCTTATTGCAGGAGTCAGTGGTAGGAAAAAACAAACAAACAAACAGACAAACAAACAGACAAACAAAAAACAGGTTGGAGAAGATGAAGAAACCTGAGAAATAATTAGTTAGTGTAAGTGGTCTAAGTCATCAACCCAAAATATTACCTCAAAGCACTAGATCCAATAACCTACACATAGCACTATAATACCTATCCACAGCTGTCAACACTTCCCAAGTTTTCAGCCCAGGCTTTTAGCTCAAGTCAGTCTTGAGTGTGTTTGCCATGAGGGCATCTGTCGAACTGAAGTCCCACTGATGTCTCAGTGGTGACAAGATACTAGACTGGTGTTAATCATGAGGCAAAGGCAGCAACTGGGGGATAAGGGGAAGCAACATTAATCATATGCATAGATATCTTGCTGAATACAAATGCATGCAAACTCACTCTTAAATTCTCTCCCATACACTGTTCACAGTCAAAAAACTTGCCCTACCCCTCCATCAGCAACCCTGTAGCCATCAGACCCAAACCCTTCCCTTGTACAATTCATTTTATGCCTTCTGTAAGTCTTTCCACTTAGTAGGATTAAGATGGAATCATGTCATGCCTCAGTGTTGTATTATTCTGCACAAATATTTCAAGAAAATAAAAGCTGACTGTAATAGAAATTCTGGTAGTCGCTGACAAGCACCTGCAACACATCAAAATGAGATAAAACATGAAATCAGCATGCACCTCAAATGCTTAGGAAGTTATGCAAATGGCAGAGGAGCTACAATCAAAGCCATTGCAAAATCACAAGCAGCAGGATGAAAGGACTGGGTTTATAATCTAGTCATCATGCAATGATTTTCTTCCTGCTGCATAGCTTGTTAATTACAAATCTATCAATTATGATGCTTGAAAAGCTCTACCTCCCTAGTACTCAATGAACATTTTCAGAGGCCAAATGCCACTCTTATCTCCTAGCAGAAAAAAAAAAAAAAAAAATCATCTTTGCAGGTTGGAAGTTTAATACCACTCACCAGCATCATGTTTAGTGTCCAGATAGAGAAGTTTTCTCAATAAAGAACTTTGACCTGTGTTCAACTCCTTGCACTGCTGTGAGATCTCTATATAGATTTAATCTCATTTCATAATATCTCTGGGAGAAAACCTGAGCCTGTGGAGATTAATGGCAACCTCACTGCCTTGGTTCCCCGCCTGAGATATGGAGATGGCACACAAGGGTATTGTAAAAAGAAATTTGGGCTACACATGTACCTTAATTAACAGATGTAGAGCTCTACTGCAGAGATTGCTGCATTTAGTCATAAGTGAAACTGCTCCTGTATATGTTACACAGCTCATAAAGTGCTTTGGGGTTTGGAAAGTAAAAGTTTGCATAAATCAATGTATTTTTATTGTGTGATACAGACAAAATTACATACTTGCATTCAGTCTGGAATCAGGGATAATTTGTGTAAGTTCATTTCTTAATTCTCTTATTAATGTGGTGCTCACTTACTTACAGCACAGTATTTATGAGATGCTTTGGCAAAGCAGCTCACTATTTTATATCCCTATGTCAAGAACGCCATTGCTGCTTGAGCATCCTCACGTTCAGCAAGCAGATGTGCACTTCCCATGAGCTGAGCTTGTCTGGGTTTGACAGACTATAGTAAACATCCACTCAGTGTGTGCATGGGAATCTTTTTGATAGATGGGTGAAGAAAATGGGCAATGTGTATTCAAAAAGGACAGGAAATAGCAGTGTTGAAAAACACTGTAGAGACTCTTTAAGTGTTCCTCCAGTAAGCATATAGATTATATCTGGATTTTACTAATGATCCTCTGCCTAATTACTGTCAGCAGTAAATAATTTGCTTTATTCCTAACTCTGAGGTCAGGAAGAATACTTTACATGTAAAGTGCTTATGACAGATATTTGTATTAAAGAAAAAAAAAAAAAAAAAAAAAAAGCATTTTGAATGTATATGTTACCAAATATTGGCCAATTTGCATACAGGGTTTTATTACGTAATAGTTTTCCCTTTGTCCTGTTTTTATCACTGTGCTCTTGAATGGACCTAATGAAGTAGTTATCAGCTATGTTTGGGATTTTTTTTTTCCAGTTTTAAATTGCTTTGAATTGGCCAAATGACATCAGTTAGATTTTACTGAGATACTGGCATCAAATATCAAATGCAATCTCTTCTGCCTCTTCTGTGATGCCCTCCCAAGGCTGTCCTCGTGCACGTGTTTTTGTGTGCATAAGTAATATAGGGGAAAAAAGCCAAAATTGTAGTTTCTCCTTCACATACACAACACACATCTCCTCAGCTGTCCTCTGCTGTTGACATATTGCTGGGACGATTCCAAGAAACCTTGTTTTCTTGTTTTACATTTCAGTAGGATTTTTAGTAAAAGATTTCCTGACACTTATACATAAGGTGTGTAAGAGTATGTATGCTGCCTCATTTCTTAAATAAAAATAAAGCAAGGTGAAATGCACTGAAATACTTACACAAATAAACCATAGGCAGAAGCTGGGAAAAAGAGAGGATGTTTTCTCTTGTCTAGCTGTAATTAATAATAGAAGAAATTCCATTTTTAACTAGGGAAGTTTGATTCAAATCTTTTGTTTTATCTTATTGTAGTAATGGGAGTGAGAAGGTTAATTACTCTCCCAATGTTAATAAAAATCTGGCATTTGAAGTATAATCTTTCCGTGCCACGTGCTACAACTATATGTTGGTTTAATAATTTCTGAAGTCAATGGCAGCTCTTTCATAAACTTCAGTCAATGTTAGATGAGACACTTGCTATCAGAGTGAGGATTTACAATTAATGTCTAGTGTGGGTTAAGTGGAAGAACCACGACCACAATCAGTCCTTCTCATTGCAAGTCACTTGATGTTTTCATCTTTTGATTTAAGAGTTCTGAAGAAAGCAGATTGATCCTGAAAAATGACTCCTAAATTAGAATTTCATGATCCATTTCTACAGTGGGAAGGAATTACCTGAAACCTCATGAAAATATAAATATATATATATATATATATTTTTTTAGAAAGGACTATGAACCTTTCTCTCACACTTCATGTTATTTTTCCCTCTGCCAGAGGAAGTAATTCTTTCTTTCTTTTCTCTAAACTGTTCCTCAAGGAAAGAATAAAGGTTGAAAAATGGAAAAACAATACTATGCTATACTACAGACTGAAGCATACAACTTTCAGAGTTGTTTAGCACATCCATTGATGAAGCAAGATCTCTTTAGTGGTGCTACAGAACAACACAATAGGATGTTGAACACAACTTACCCTTATTGCTGTTGCTGGCTAGCAGAGGTTTAAAGGCCAAAACAGAATTTAAAGTAAGCCCAAACAAATCTCTTGATATCAAAAGAAAGAGTATTGCATTGTCACTTAAAATCTTGTTAATAGATCCTTACTATTTTAAATAAACTGGATACAGACCTACTAAACAGGTAGAAGCAGAAATGACAAAAAAATTTTTGCAAGTCCAAAGTAAAATCTCAGTTAGTTTATCCTTATCATAATAATTTGGAAAACAGCCACACTTAAGAATTTATCTTCCCTGTAAGGTAAAGTGGTCTCCAGTCAGCAAACGTAGAATTGAATTGCTTTGTTCTTTTTATATGTAAATTTGTGCTTGGAAAATCATCAACTAATTTTAGTCTGTTTGGGTTGACATGTCTCTGTGCCAAAAGTTACATTTGCATTCTAGTTTGTCTTCCTTTTGTCTACCAGAAAACTGATATATGTGTTCGTGTATTACAAATATATAGATGTGTATTTAACTCTATGCCAACTAGTTTTATAAAAGTGGAAGAATCACAGAATTTGTTCACAAAGTCCTCCGAAATGGGGATTTCACTAACTGCTCTCTAATCTCATCACACCAGCACTAAAGTCCCTCACTGTTTATAGCTGTACTCTGCTTCAGGAAAAAAATCATTTGTGTTCACACGGTCAACATTCCAACAAAGTTTCTTTTCCTGTTAAACTCCTGTAAATGTGGAAATTCTGGGTTGTATCACTTATGGGTGGACCTGGATTTGACACAGAGACACAGGTATATAAAACTAGAATATAAACCCTGAAAAAACTGTTGTGGTTAAGCAAACAGCCCATTGCTTTTTGGTAGCATACGATAATTTAAAACTTTCTACTTATCTTCTCAAATCTTTGTGTTCTCACTTCAAAACTTCAGAAACAGTTTAGCTCCCATCCACTCTGTTTCTCTCATCTCTATTTTAAATATTTCTATGAAATTGTTCTTTTATATTTGAATGATTTATTCATATCTAAGTCATCAGAAATACTTATCTTTCTAGCTTCTTTGGAGATCTTAAAACAAACAAACAAACAAAAATTACACAACAAAGAAAATAAAGGATTTACATACAGAACCTGACTCATTGTCATTTGGATTCATGTCCTTTTGAAAAAAAAAATAAAAATAAAAATAAATAAAAGCTCTCTGAGAGCACAGAACAAGTGATCATTGCATTTCCTAGTTGCTTAGTTGCTTGCTCAATCTATAGCTATTCTTTATCCCAACACCCAACAACCAGAATAGCATACTCGTGATTTTATTTTATTTTTATTTCTGATTATGAGCAATTTTATTTTTTCCTCCCAGTAGTTAACCTTTCCCAGTGATTTGAAAGACAATGGTGAAGAACTGTTGAAAAGGTGGTTGGTGACATTGCAGAAAGCTGTTAATATTTTGGGAGTCATAACAGACAGCACCAAGAAGAGTCTGATTAGGCTGGGTTGTTGTTCAGTATTTTTCATTTAATTTGTTTTGGTTTGCTTTTTAATCTCAAGCAGACCATTTGCAGCATTCTTTGGCAAAGCATACAGTTTTAAAGATGAAACTGAGAATAATGTTTTCAATGAAAAGTGAGCTCAACTGACTACCACATTTCAGATATAATTACAAACTGATATCTCAGCTGCACATCTTCTGAAAGTTGACAAATCTTTTCAATTTCATGAAACCCAGACCATTTTATGAAAATATCTGATGAATGCAGAGTTCTACATGGGTTTGACGTGAAGCCAGGAAAAACAAAGGCTTTGACAAGCTCTCTTATTTTCAGTTCCAAAATTCAAATATAAAAGAGGGAAAGGATCATGGACCATGCCGATTAAAACCATGCAAAATATTCACATGCACTCTTGAATCCAGAAATGTCTGATATATCTAAAACCAATCCCCTGGAGATGTTTGATTCAATGTAATGGAAGAAAGTAGAGAGGTAAAACTATCAGCCCTAACATCTCTATGATGCACTTAAGGCAGCATTTTAATGCATTTTATCAGGTACCTGATAGGGTGCTCTTTTCTGCAAGGAGAGAACAGCACAATTCCTACTGAGAATTGTAAGATTTTGGTATGTGTATTTAACACCTGCAGGATCTAGACTTCTTGATTCTTGCTTTCTAACTGTATTTACACTTACCATAGCCTCACAAAGCCTCAGATTGTCACTGGAAACTCAAAAAAGATGCTACTAGACAGACAACAGAATGGTTGAGGGTGGAAGGGACCTCTGGAGGTCATTTGTCCAGCCCCCAAGATGAATCATATTTGGGAGCCTCTAATTCCATACACGGACTGGATATTCTTCAAATATCCCCGTTTGGGATCATTAGCTTTTGTGGCTCCCTGCTTTTAGCTTGCAAACCATAATGCCTGTCACAGAGAATTGCAATGTTTATACATCCTGCCTGGCACTCTCTCTCATTAATCTGAAGTAGGGTTACTAGGTTCTACTGTAATAAAGGAAAGGATCACCTGCAGAAATCTGGTCTGGATCCAGGCTTTTGCCCAGATAACTGTCTCCAGTTCTCTTTCGGGGAAGCAGTCAGAGCAGGACATCACAAGAGAGGAGGTAGGAAGAAAGCTAATAATAATAATATGTTTAAATGTCTGTTTGCTTTAGTATTTTGATGCACTTTGAACATTTTTTTAATCATAGTTTATATATATATCTTGTAATCAGAGGTGGGTAGCCCATGGATAGCAGCAGTACATCGCATTTTGTGTATTCCAGATAAGTGAGACAGGGAGAGAGATTCATTGATTGAGTCTCTGTATTTTAAGTGTTACTATATTTACTAGATAACAAATTAGAGATTTGTTAGACAGCAGGATAAGTAGCTGTCTGTGAATCATGTATTTATTATGCATGACTCTTTCAGAGTCATTAGAAGTTGAAAAGAAAGACTCACTAGGAAGTGAAGAGGAATTCAGCTTGGAGCTGCTTAGGGACCACAACAATGTGTCTAAGCAACAGTCACTGTTAACAGCAGTCCCCAGGTTGCAATCCAGGAGTTTGCATATGAAGTTTCAGAGATATTTGCAAACACTAGTATTATTATACAAATGGATAGACCAAAGCACAAAGAGTCTTAACAAAGTTCCCATCAATATCTTCAACATCAGTGCTATTGGAAACAGCAGAGAACACAGTAAATCTGATTTCCATTCATTTTGCTCACCTGTTAGATAGCATATTATATTCACTGTATGAAACTTCTTAAATTTAATGTAACAGTGTCTAGATGTAAAACTGCAGGCCATTTCATTTCCTTCCCTTTCCATTTTGATATAACAGTGAGTCTCATTTCCGGTCTTGAATAATTTCGGAGTCCTGCTCACATCAGTGGTGCTCAGCTACAAAGATGGCAGCTGGGTATAAGCACACAATGAGACTGACATAAAAGTCAGGATGAAGTAGGAAAGGATAATTTGAATCCAAGAAAATGCAGTTTTAGCTAGGATGTAATTATTGTTATTGGAACTGGGCCAGAAAACTGAAGAAAAATCCAGGAAAGAGCACAGGTTAATCTCCTTTCCTAAGCAGAAACAAATCAAGGAAAACTATACTATATTTTCATATTCACTTATGGTGAATATGAAAATATAGTAGTTTTGCTTCATATCCAGTATATTTTTTCTAACCAGAGGACATCGAGTACTTGATTACTGAATCCCTTAATTTGGTGGTGTAGGGGTTGTTTTATTTTGTTTTGTTTTGTTTCAAAGCCAAACATCTGGTGTGGTTGTTGATGGAAAGTTCTATATGAATAGATCCTACTGTTAACTTTGTCCTTCTTCATCACTGAAATTATTGTAACCAGAAGTCAGATCTAATACTAAGACTTTATTGTGTCCGTATCTTATGAGAAATAATAAATATAAGCAAAATAAGAAAACCACGATGGCTCTATCATTATGCTCTGACCCATACTAATCCCGGGGTTGAGATCATTATAGTAAATCTCAGTAATTCTCTCTGACCACAGGCTAGACCTTTTTCTATTCACATTCCTTCAGAGTAGCCCATAGGAGACAAGGTGCAGCAGTTGACTGTAACAAGACACTTGACCTTTGGCAATAAAGTTCCAGCATGTCTGATGACACTGTTATGAAAGTCAAGTAGGTAGAGTACTCCATGTACAAATGAGTTGGAATAGAACACATGCTTATGATTAGTAAGAGCTGAACTCAAGTACCCAATCAACTGACTGCCAGATTTCATCCACCATCATTACCACAAGGGAGTGTACAGAGAATGGCAGAACTTAAAAAATAACCCCGATTGAATGTCAGGAAATAATTGTTTAAAGTTAAGAAGGTTAATGAATTGCTGTTGGAGTGAGCTGAGACATTGCTCTCTAGTGGCCAACAGAAAAAATGTAAGGATAGTTTTTGGTGCAAGGTGTGTAGACACACAGAAGCTCATTATGGTTTTTTTTAACAGCCTTTGTTATCTAAGATGATGCTTCCTTAATTGGGATAATTAATAATAAATAAACATACAAAAATTGAAGAATTTGAATTGGTCAATCTAGATTTCTGTAAATGACTAAATAATTCCATATTGAACCATAGACATAAACATAAATTTAAATATAGTTAGTTAATGTACTTAAATTATTTTATTTAATATAGTGGTAGCCTGCAGTGGGATGCTTTAGACATATATGGGTTCTCCAGGGATCAGTTATTGTCTTAGTGACTGATCAATTATAAAAATAAATATGATCAATTATAAAAATAAAGATGGCAAAAATCATGCTAGCTGCATTGTCAAATGGAATAAAATGGGGGACAAGCAGCAATCTCAAAGTGTTATTTATTGTTTAAAATGTTGAGCCCATACAAATAAAGTGTTGGCTTTTTGTCATTGTCTTTATTTTTGCAGAGCCAATGGAAGTAATCAGGCCATGGGCTGTCAATATTCCTTCTCAAATAACCTGCTGTTTTTTGCAATGGCTTGAATTTAAGGTGCAGTTGTGGGGGAAGAGGGGTTATGGTTTGATTGTGTTGGGAGGAATGATGTCAAAGAAATACCTAGGTGGTGCGGTCTCATTAAAAGCATCATTACCATGTTCAGCTTTCAGACAGGATTTTGAATATGCCAAGACCAGACATCATTCTTAAAACATGCACTGAGAGGAGAGCAGGGTCTCAGGATAGCATCCAAGGCTGGGACATATGGAGAAAGTCAGACTAGGTGATTTTAACTGGTCTTATTCAAAGAAAATATACAGCTAATTGAACAGCTAATAGCAAGAACAGATAAGTACTTTTTTTCTTCTTCATCTCTGTACTAAGCCAAAATTGCTTTAAGAGGATTTTAAACAGGAATTTGCGAAGTTAGATTTTGGTTTTTCAACTTTTATTTATTTATTTATTTATTTTTGTATAATTGCCACAATTAAGACTGCTGTACAGTAGAGGACTTCACTCTGATATCCCTGGTTGTAAGCCTGCAGAAGGCAAGCTTAAGAGTGTGCTGAGATAAGAAGTTATACCCACACTCTCCAATTTGATATACTTGCTGACGTGAGATGAGGAGAAACAGGCAAGTTAGGGGAAGGACTGTAGAAAAAAAAAAAAAAAAGCAGTAGGCAAGGTTTGGCAATGATCTGTGTCTGACCTGTTAAAGAAGGTACCCATAGGCTGTGGTGGCTTGCAGTCCTGAAACCAAGAAAATTAGAGTAACAAAGCAAAGTTTAAAAAAGGAGAGTGTTATGTTTAAACAGTAAAAATTAACAACAATATATTCATTCAAAAAAATCTTCATTGCATACTGAAATAAAGTTGGTTGTTTCACATTGGATCACAGGTCTCTCCATCCCATCATCCTGGCTCTGAAAGTGGCCTGGAGCAGATGCCTGGGGATGGGCATAGGAGCAGAATAAGCATACACTGATAGTTTTTCTAGGACACTCTGCCAAGCTCCAGCTCTTCATGGGAGATTTTATTTCCCTCTGGATGACTTCGTCAGATCTGGAAGCTAAATTGCCAATTCAAGTGTAAAATGGGGATTTTAAGGTTAAAGGCAAATTTAACTGTGGAATCTCTGTAGAAGCCTCTGCAATAGTGCTGCTTCAGTAAAAGCAACCAAATATGCACTCACAATTTCTATCGAAATCAATTTGATTTATGCATGAGTATCTGAGGGCAAAATATGCCCCTGTGAAATTTCTCATCAATATATAAAAGCAGGTGCTTTTCCAGAAAACAAAACAAAACAAAACAAAACAAAACAACTTTATTTTTATCTATGGAATCCTGGTATTGTCATTTTTGGTTTAATCTTTTCCAGGACACTGTTATATTAAAAACCTTTTCAGTAGTAGCTATGGGATTAATATCTGTCATCTACGAAGACATTACTTTCATTACACGTGGTATAACATATAGTATTTTCTTGTACGCATATATTGTATTTAATTCAAGGTACCAAAGACATTTTTAAAATAAAACTTAAATGAAAGCATTGCTGAAACTATCAATGAAATGAACTTTTTGGGGTGAAACACAACAGCTGTTTAACATCACAAAGCAATATCATTGAATAATTTAGATCACAAATTTGAGAAGAAAAGAACATTTATTCAGGGGAACTCCAGATGGAGTTTAGCAAGGCAGATTGTCATTCCAAGCTAGTGTTATAATTTTAATCTTCCCACCTCCAATAAATAAATAAATAAATAAACATTAAAAAAAAAAAGGAGGGGGGAAGGGGAATTCCTGAAATTCCTGCAACATTTCTTCATAATGTTCATTAGAATAGTGGATGGCAATGAGAATTTGTCTGTTATGAAATAAATCATTATAAATCTATCATTATAAGACTATACAACCCTGTCCCTTTTAACATGATTCAGAGTGCCATAAATTTATGTCAGAAGATGCAGGAATAGAAAAACAAATACATTGAATCAGATCATTAGTTTATTTAACCCAACATATTTTTCTACAGCATTGGCCACTATCAGCTCTTTTTATTGCTAATGCTAGACATTAAAAATATCAGCATCTTATCTGAAACCACAGAACAAGCTATTAAGCAAATTTATCCCTAATTCCCATCAGTTAGCTGTTGATTTTTATTTAATGTATATTCCTTTTACAGGTTAAATCTCTCTAATGTAACTGTGAATATTTTCATACACAGTATATCACTAGAATATGAAGGTTTGTGGCCATTAAGCATATTCCATATAATCTTTATTTATATTACTGATGACCCTGTAGATATATGCAACATGGGCTGATGAAAACTTCAGTGAGCAATTTTCTTGCATGCAGGATTTGATCTTAGTGTGGCATACTGTAGCTTGATAAGCCTAAAATGAACTTTGTCTGTGTCTGAAATTCAAATAGAAACATGCTCTGGAAAATCTGATGGTATATTAGGTAATCAATTAGTGAGATTAGCTTTAGTACACTAAAAGCTTCAGCTAGTCTTACCCAGCCTTGCTGCTCTGACAACAAAGTACATGTTTTTAATCCCAGAACTTCCAGTAACCAAGTCCATCACCAGATAATTATTTAAATATGTCTTACAAGCTTTGACGCATAAAAAATTAATGTGTAGTATGGATTATTACAAGAGATGGGTGTAGCAATGGAGCTTTAAATAAATAAATAAATAAATAAAAGACATTGTTTGAAAAATGACATGTAGAGTTCATGAAATTAAATACGAATTGAAAAGAATTCCCAGAAATTTTAAAGATCTTTCAGTATGTGAGGGGAAGGGAAAGGGAGAGATGGAAAGAGAAAAAAAAAAGTGTTGAAGGATGAATGAAAACGAATTGAAATGTAAACTGAATATTTGGAAAAGTGTACTCAAGAATTCTTGTGCTGTTTTGAATTCCAGACTTTTGAAACAGGTCTATACATGAATGTTGTTGAGATTTTTGTGTGTTATACGCAATGTTGCACCCATTTGGAGGACCCATTTGGAGATTCTCTGAATTCCTTGCGCATTTCCCTCTGTAAAGTTCAAAGTTGTGTGGGGTCTTGGGTTATTCCACTTCAACCTCCTATATCTATAGTCTGGGACCTCAGAGGGACTTAAGATCAGGATCTTATTCTCTGAAAGATTTGAGGTAATTATAAAATATGCTTTCAGGATAAAGGTTCTTTGGTGAATAATAAAAATAAATTTAGGTTGTGAAGACCATATTAGGTGTTACTATAATCACTTATCTTCTGTTTCACGAACAGAGAGGGTAACTCATAACACAGATCAGTCCCACATTACACAGCAGTACCTGGAAGGTACTTCATGCCCCAAAGAGCTTACAGTCCAATATAGGCAGCAACCAGTGGGTACAACAGCTGGGGAAGCAGAAGGTAGTAGTGAAATTATAATCAATGCGATAAACTGCAGTCATAGCTCATCAGCTCATAATCCAAAATATAAGATGCTATCTAACACTGTCAGTAGCAGACAATTCATCATGTATGCACTGCATTGTGCTAAAGTCTTGCAAATATGGGCAATTGTGGGCTGTGGAAATTTTCATCTGCTCCTATTGTAGAGTGAAATTTTAGTCATCAAAGGAAAAGCAAAAGAGAAGATCTTAAATGCTCTTCCAAGGCACACCAGGGTGGGGGAGAACCTATTCCAGTTGAAGCTCAGAAGATTTTATATTTAAAGGGTTGTAACAATCACTTGGTTTTATCTTCAAAACAGAGTGTGGCACACTGTTAGCACGTAACTGTAAAAGGTGACCAGACATATTTTGTGCTCATTTAAAGTTTCTGCGAGTTACCCATAGTCAGATCAAATAATCTGATTCTCAATTAGAATTTAACAAGTTTTAACATATTGTGAAACAATATCCATATCCCAGTAGAGGTGTTGTGGTTTCTTGGATATCACTAATGAGAAAACTCAGAACAAATGCCTGTCTATTGGAGAACCAAATATTGCCTTTGAGCAGAAGTCCCCACGAGTTATCCAAAGGGAATCTCCCATAGTATAGTTCAGAACTAACAAAATCAGTTAAATGGCTATATCAATCACAGAATGGTTAAGGTTAGAAGAGACCTCTGGAGGCCATCTGGTCTAACCCAACTGCTCAAGCAAGGACAGCTACAGCACATTACTTAGGACTATGTCCAGAAAACTTCTGAAGATCTCCAAAAAGAGGACATCATGGTCTCGCTGGGCAGCCTGTGCCAGTGCTTTGTCACCCACCCAGCTCAGAAGTGCTTCCTGATGTCCAAAAAGAACCTTCTCTTCCAGTTTGTGCCCATTGTCTCTTGTCCTGGCACTGGGCACCACTGAAATGAGCCTGGCTCCATCTTCTTTGCAGCTTCCTTGCAGGTATTTCACACCAAAATCTAGATTTAGATGTGAAAATTAGCCATTTATATGGACATACACGTGAAAAAAAAAGACCCAGAAGTGCTTCAAAGAAGGGTTCTGAACTGCCAGTTGGTGAAACTAAGGTGATGATATGGCACAAAGAATGGCCTGACTGCACTGGCACTTCGATAGTTTTTAGTCTTACTGGAGCTCTGGTTGAGGCATTGAGCTACCAAAGTAAAAGGGCTGTTAGAGGATACAAACAGACTGTGCTGTAACAAGGAGGAAGAAAAAAAAAAAAAAAAAAAAAAAAAAGAAAAATATAGAAGAAAAAGAAAAAAAAAATGTGGATGAAGAGTCACAGTTTGGGTTGTTTGCAAAAACCCTGGAGAGGAAGGACCCAAGCGCTATATTTCATGGAAGGAGGGAAAGGTAGAAGCTACGTCTAAACAAAAACAGGATTGAGACTGTCAAGTTAAAAGCTGGAAGCTTCTACCTCTTTGTAATGTAAAGACAATTTCTCTGCCTGCAGATGTCAGATGTGCACTTGCAGATGTTCCTGCAACAAGTGAGGAGGAGCAAATTGCCCCAGGGAAGGCATGTGGGCCATCAGTGAATGATCCACGTTTTGGCATACAGAGAAAGCAGAGGAAGCTCATGGCTGCAGACTTTTGCAGAGGACAGAAACATTATCACTTGCTGAAGCTTGAATCAGGGATGATGAACAGCGACCGCTGAGTTTCATTCAGCATTTAGATGATTACCTGTTACTGCTCATCCACTTGGGGTGATAGTTCTAAGTATCACATGACCTTGAATATATAAGGAGTAACTACAAACCTCCAGGAGGGAGCATTGAGGGCAAGGGTTGTTCTCTTTAGTCATGTCAGTCAAGAGAAAAAACTTAGGAGAAGACATCCTTCAGAACAAAGTCTGGTTACACAGAGGGTGTTTCAAGCAGGACCTCAGTTCTAATTACCATAGGATCCCCTATGAATAATTATTTAATAATAATAATAATAATTCTTGGGAGAGATGGGATCCATGATCCATCCGACAGTCAGGCAAAAATATTTGCTAACTGGCTTGTTGAACTAAGGAGGAAGTCTTCAAGATAAATTTAGCAGGAGATGAAATGTGTAGGGAAGCTCAAAGATAAAGAATGATGGCAGGGACCAGGGGTATTACATATCACGTGAAAAAGTGGAAAGGTGATGGATCCATCACAAATGGCTGTAAACAAACACATGCAGTGTGGTAGGTAAACAGCAGGAGTCACCAGTCTGCACTTCTTCAAGGTTATGGAGTTACATCAGGCTGGTGACCAGTCACAACAGGTATTCTCCAGGGCTCCATTACGTCTCTTCAATGTTTTTATAAATGATCCAGAACTAAGTAAGTTTGCAGATGACACTAAATTAGGGGGAGCTATTGACTTGAGGGCCTTGCAGAGAGATCTTGACAGACTAGAGGGCAGAGCAATCACCAACCATATGAATTATAACAAGAGCAAGTGCACCTGGGTTGGGGCAAACCTATATGCACAGACTGGGGGAGGAGAGGCTGGAGGACAGCCCCACAGAAAGGGATCTGGGGTTTCTGGTTGATGTCAAGGTGTGGCTTCACCTGTGTGCATTTTGGGGCACCACAGTATATAGGGTAGATTTAGATTAGATATAAGGAAGAAATTCTTTACTCACTAGGTGGTGAGGCCCTGGCACAGGTTACCCAGAGAAGCTGTGGATGCCCCATCCCTGGAAATGTTCAAGACCAGGCTGGATGGGGCTTTGAGAAACCTGTTCTGGTAGGAGGTGTACCTGCCCCTGGAAAGGGGTTGGAGTTAGATGATTTTTAACATCCCTTCCAACCCAAATCATTCTATGATTCTATGAATAATGAGAAAACTATTAGAGTATCCAAATGAGAGCTACAAAGATAGTAAAGGGTCTAGAGGGGAAGACATATGTAGTGACTGAGGTCCCTTGGTTTGTTCAGCCCAGAGCAGAGCAGGCTGAGGGGAGGCCTTATGGTGGCCTGCAGCTCCCTCACGAGGGGAGTGGAGGGGTAGGCGCTGAGCTCTGCTCTCTGGGGACAGCGACAGAATCCAAGGGAATGGCATGGAGTTGGGACAGGGGAGGGTCAGGCTGAGTGTTAGGGAAAGATTCTTCACCCAGAAGGTGGTCAGGCACTGGGACAGGCTCCCCAGGGAAGTGGTCACAGCACTGAGCCTGCTGGAGTTCGAGAAGCATGTGGACAATGCTGTCAGACATAAGGTTTTGTGGGTCCATTCCAACCTGGGATATTCTATTGTCCTGTGATTCTAAGCCCCATAAATATGGGAGGATACTCTTATGGCTGAAGAACTGAAATGTATGGGTACCACCTTTCTAAAAGGACTGGCAGAAATGGAAAATAAAAGGAGTCACAACATCCTTAATGTGAAAACAGCTCAAATACTTGTGGCTTTGTGACAAGATGATAAGGAGAGTATGGGTAAGGTTCAGAGGGAAGACAAACAAGACATACATGTAGTACACCTGCTCCAGATCACCTGATCAAGAAGAGAAAGACAAAACTTTCTTTGGATAGACGGAATATACCTCACTGGTCCTAGTCCTGGTTAATCACCCTGACATTGCCTAGAAGGGCAAACTGATGGCATTTGTAATGTAGAAAAAAGCATGAAGGACATTTTTCTTTTTTGTCATGAGAGATCAGTGATCCAGCTAGGGGAGAGACGTTGCTGGATTTGCTTTTCACCAAAGGGGTGGGGGGGGGGAGAAGGAAAGTAAGAAGGAAAAAGAAAGAGAAAGAAAGAGAAAAAAAAATGAAAGAGAGAGAGAAAGAAAGAGAGAGAAAGAAAAAGAAAGAGAGAGAAAGAGAGAGAGAAAGAGAGAGAGAGAGAAAGAGAGAAAGAGAGAAAGAGAGAAAGAGAGAAAGAGAGAAAGAGAGAAAGAAAGAGAGAAAGAGAGAAAGAGAGAAAGAGAGAAAGAGAGAAAGAAAGAAAGAAAGAAAGAAAGAAAGAAAGAAAGAAAGAAAGAAAGAAAGAAAGAAAGAAAGAAAGAAAGAAAGAAAGAAAAATGAAAACTGACATCAGCCTTAAATTATGCCTTAAAACAACCGTGAGTTAAAAATATTTAGATAATTGAGCAAGACAAATGGAGGAATTACAGTTCTGCAGTTCAGGACAACATGTTTGACTTGGTTAGGGAATTAGTTTACAGGATCTTATGGGTGACTGCTCTGAATTTCTGGGAACCAGAACAACAGCACAGACTGGGGACTGCCTTGATAGAAAGTGATTTTTCAGAAAAGGACCTGGGTCTCCTGGTGGACAATATGGTGACTTTGAGCAGTGAAGAAAGTTAGTAACATACTGGGCTGTATTAGCAATCATGTTGTCAGCAGGTTGAGGGAGGTGGTAATTTTCCTCCATTCAACACTCATAGAAACCAGTTTGGAGTACTGTGTTCAGTTTGTGGCTTGTCAGCACAAGAAAAGCATGGACATACTGGAGTAACTCCAGTTGAGGCTGCATAGATGCTTGGGGGGACTGGAGGACATAAGGTACAAGGAGATGTTTAGAGTACAGAAAGAATGACTCTTCTCAGAGATGTACAGCAATGGGGTGAGAGCCTACGGAAACAAGTTGTAATGGGGAAAATTATGACTAGATATAATGAAAAATGTTTGCACCGTGAAGATAATGAAATATTGGAACAGAGCCCAGAGTAATTGTGGAATCTCCAACCTTGGAGATATTCACAGTTCAGTAAGACCTGAGTAACGTGACCTAACTTCAAAGTCTTCTATAATTTGATGAAACTTGAACTAAAACTGTCTAGAAATATGGAAAATTATAGAAATGCTCCAAATTTTCAATCTGCAAACATTGGCTGCAAGCAATCATTGGCTACAGTAAAAGCAATTCAAAAGGTTTTGTTTTTCCAAATTGAGTTCACTGGCATCCTTCTGACTCAACTAATAACTATGAAAATGTGCTTTAGAAGTGAAAAGAATGCGTAGTACTCTATGTAAACATGAAATATTTTAAAGGATTTAAAAAGGAGACTGAGCTTACACAAATAAACCTGTTAAATATAAAGTTGAAGAGCCTATCTTGCAGTTTTTTGATTGGTCTCTGATAAGAGATTGGGTTATGGCTGAAACAAAAACACTTAGAAACTGCTACAAGAGACTGAGTTAATTTTCCAAGAAAAAGAAGTGACTCAGTTCAGAATGAAGCATATGGGGGTTATTGATGATAATAGCATAAATGTGGATGAGAATCCATATTGCTAAGAGCTGGAAGTTCTTTGGAAATGCAGAGACAAACAAGAACAGCATACAGAGCTAATGCTGAGGACCAGCACAATCAAAGTCAAGGGAATAATGGAATAAACTGCAATAGATTTTGCCACTTTTCAGCAGTTTCAAGCACTATTACTGTATTTGGCTCAGGATAGTACATTATTAAGGTAGTAACCTATAAGGAGGTAGATATAACTGTGGCACAAGATGAATCAACTACCAGAAATGAAATGGAACATTTAAAAGTTTTAAGATGGATGCTAATACAGAAGCCATTTTATTGAAAGAAGAATTCTCAGTATTCAGAAAACTTCACTAGAGGAGCTATAGATATTAGAAGGGTAAATAAGTTAAATGTGGGTGAAAGCTTGTATTCCTTAAAGGCATACATGTCTTTGCTGTATACATAAATAAAAAGCAGAAAAGATGCGATCTGTAACAGGACTAGTGTAAAGGAAAACCATTTGGGGTTAAAAGTGCATCTTACTGATTTTCTGAATAAAACTACCATTGTTGAAGATGAGAATACAGAAGAGTTTTAAAAGGTGTATTCCTAGGAATAGGTAAGTTGTTAGCATGACAAATGTAGTCAAAAGACTCTAATTTTCATTCTTTGGAGAGCTGTCCTTATCCAAAAAGTAAGCACTAAAAGAGGAGATACATAAGCTGGTTTGTTCTAGGAACAACAGAGCAAAGCTTAAAAGTAAAGGTGCATCTTTTATTTTAGAGGGATGAAAATGTTCTCCACTAAAAGCATTAAACAAATATATTAAAAATATTATTTTGTGTGTTTGACATATTTAGTAGGACTCTTGGCAGGTGCTCTTAAAAAAAGAAATTTCATGTCTATGTAAATTCAACAACCTCTTTAGGATACATGCTTTCCTTAAAATGCCCTTTAGGTTTTCTGACGTGCTCAGATTTTTATTTATTTTTTTTTTATTTTTAAAGAAAATTTCTTCTTTTCAGATTTGATCTTCTGAAAGATTTTACTT